>NW_028173498.1:0-225000 GCF_963971535.1 Notolepis coatsorum
AGAGAGAGAGAGAGAGAGAGAGAGAGAGAGAGAGAGAGAGAGAGAGAGAGAGAGAGAGAGAGAGAGAGAGAGAGGGAGATGAAGGATAAAGTAAGCTAAGAAAAAGGGAGGGGCCACATAGGGGCTCAAACAAAAGATTATTATAAGAAATATAGTTTCTGGCTTCAGAAAGTTTTAAAAAGAAACATGTAGTTTCTGCCTTCAGAATGGTTTTTTAAACAAACATCTAGCTTAGCAAAAGCGAAGGCTCTCCTCTGTCCTGATTCTCCTAGATCTAGCTGCAGCCTTCGACACAGTCAACCACCAGATCCTCCTCGCGGCCCTCGCAGGAATGGGAGTGGCTGGCTCTGCGCTGACATGGCTGACATCATACCTCAATGACCGCTCCTACCAAGTGTCATGGAGAGGGACCCTGTCGGCCACCCGCCCCCTGCGGACGGGGGTGTCCCCCAGGGCTCGGTCCTAGGACCCCTTCTCTTCTCCCTCTACACTAAATCACTACACTAAATCACTGGGTAACATTATCACGTCTCATGGCTTCTCGTATCATTGCTATGCTGTATTCATTCAAAAAGACATTCTGACGTTATTGTAACAACCTTTAGTGAGAGGGGTGTCATGGTTTCTCCATAGAGCTCCATTATACTTTTAGTCAGGGGAGTGTCATGGTTTCTCCATAGAGCCCCATTATACTGTTAGTCAGGGGAGTGTCATGGTTTCTCCATAGAGCTCCATTATACTTTTAGTCAGGGGAGTGCCATGGTTTCTCCATAGAGCTCCATTATACTTTTAGTCAGAGGAGTGCCATGGTTTCTCCATAGAGCTCCATTATACTTTAGTCAGGGGAGTGTCATGGTTTCTCCATAGAGCTCCATTATACTTTTAGTCAGGGGAGTGCCATGGTTTCTCCATAGAAATCAGAAGAAAGGAGCTGGGATTCTGTTAGAAAGGCCCTCTGGCAGAAAGCCCCGGAGATAAACGTCTTCTCTCTATGAGGCTGTGGAGATGTCTCCTGCGGCGAGCCTATCAGTGTATGTGGGACATGAGCATAGTATTACAATGTGGATGGACTGGATTGACAAGGTGAGCAGTCAGTGTGCACGGTGGTTAGCGACGCGTGAAGTCTTACAGTAAAGACAGCGTCCCAACAGGTCTGTACTCTCTAATGATGGACTCTTCAAACGAGGTAGGTTCTGTGGCGAGAGGAGGCTGTTTGGTGTCAGATGCATTTCCTTCTAGGTATCTCAATTCAGTTTAGTTTGGTTGTCCTGGTTTATTTTGGTTTAGTTTAGTTTAGTTTAGTTTATTAGGATCATTATACGACTGCCCTTGTAGGAACTACCTTTCCAGGGGTCCACACAACACATACAAACCACATTGCATGACAGTAATAGACTGTCTATTACTACCATTGTGTTTTATACCTGTATCGCTGTACACACTACTACTGTAACACTGTACAGATTAGCATTATTACTCAGTAGTACTCATTTATATATATATATATATATTCCAGTTTAATCACTTGTACATTGTATATTGTTATTGCAATTTACTGTTACCTTTCCTTCTGTTGTTCTTATCATCTGACAAGATTGTAACAAAATATGGATAAATAAATAGAATAGTCTATGATGTTAAAGAAGAAAAGGAAAGAGATGCATAATGTAAATACATACGATCTACATACTGTGGGTGTTATAGACAAATGAATAGCAGCAGAGAATTGATATATAAATAACACTCATGAACAATAATATAGTAGTTGCAATCTCAATTAAAAGCAAGTGCCAATTGAAATAAAATAAAAAATATATAAAATGTAAAAGAAGACAAAATATGGTTTATCTTTTTTTATTAGAAGAATGTATGCAAATGTGAGAAGAAATAAAAAATAAAAAACAGTAATAATAATATAATCTATAATATAAGTAATACTCTCCTGTTTGGTAGCATATTTTCCAGATAGTTATAATTTTTTTTTAAAGAATAATAATAATAATAATAATAATAATAATAATAATAAGCAACTTTACAGCCCCATTTCAAGAAACTGTCAATGAGTTAATATATGACGTCGTTCATACGGGGTCAGAGTTCACCGCGGGGCGGAAGTTGTTGGCTGAACTCCTGCCACTGTGCCACAGTGCCACTGCAGCAGCAAAGTCCAGCAGCGTGAAGCTAACGAGCTAACGAGCTGCTCTGTGTGGTTCTGGCTGTTTATGAAATATGAAAACACTCATAATAGACGACAGACGGACATGTCACCTTCAAGGAACATGATATTGACCTGGATCACCTCTCGAGAACATGAGAAGCTAACCTAAAGACACCCGGAAGTGTCGCTGAAGGTATCCTCTCTAACTACTAGCTTGTTGTTAGCCTCCTGGCTAGATATGGGAACTAAGTTAGAAAGACAAGAAAACTATATTTTTCTCACAGGTTGTCATCAGTTGTAGCTATATACATGCAAAGCGCATAACTATCGTATGTTAACCTTATTGCAAGCTATATGTCAGATAGCAACAGATATAGCAACATGCTAACGTTACTGCACTAGGCTGCTATGAAGCTAATGATGAGCTTTGGACCAACAAGCTGTTAAGGTGTAACGTCAGTCACGTCAGTCAATCCCTTCTTTGCACTAAGTAGTCTGATTGATTGATTGAAAACGTTATTAACAGATTGCAGAATGGGTACAATACAGTACAGCTCAATACATACAATTGTTAAGGGGATGCAGACCAGAGAAAGACTTTCGTCTTGTTTACATCAGGGTCCCCCATTTTCAATTCATCATAACATATATGACATACAGATAGACAGTACTGCTACATGTAGACATTTATGACATACCAGATTTACAAATACACTACTGTTTGTGATACAAAAATAGTCTAAAAAGACATTTGAGGGGGAAGAAACTGTACATTATCATCAACCACCAGTCAATCCCTTCTTTGCAGTAAGTAGTCTCAACGACAAGGTCCCAACTATAATGTTAGCTTATAATAATATGTTTTGCTTTTATGTTTTCATGGGTAATTCCCACTCATTCGTTCACACACAATTGGATTCATGTGTAATAATAATAGGGGTGGGAATCACCAGTTTCATCATGATACGATACGATATCGATTCTTTGGACAACGATACGATATTTGCCGATATCACAAAGTCTCTCACGATACAATACGATACGATTTAGATTCAGGTGCCTGCAATCGATATGAGATGATATCATCATTTAACACAATCAGTAACATTTAGATCAACAAAAAAAAGGTAATGAAAATATCATTTGACATTTGTATTTTTGAGCTCTTCCAGACATTTAAAGGAAAATCAATCTATTGTTTTTAATACAAATAGACCTCCTGTTCACTGTAAAGTGCCAGGTTTTTATATATTGAGCTTTAAACTTTAAGCTACATTTTTTGGAACTCAAAACTCACAACCTCCCTCTCCCAAACCGTTCCTACAACAATTTGTTGATGTTGCATGATCATGTATAGGCCTACATTTATTATGTATTATATTGTTTATGTTTAAATAACATTTAAACATCAAACTCCTCTGACCTCATCTGGTCTTTCCAAAGACGCGCGCGCACACACACACACAGAAAGGGAGAATGCTATGCTGTAACATCTACACACACGGAGCTTCTGCTGTTGTTCTTGGGCGGATATGAGACTCGCCACAGGATTTTCAAAATAAGAGTATCGATATGAATCGATCTTATTACATCGCATCGATCCGATTCGATTGTTGATAATTACATCGATGTATCGATCTGGATCGATCAGGGTTCCCACGGACCTGGAAAACATGGAAAACATGGGATTCATGGGATTCATTTTCCAGGTATGGAAAGGTATGGAAACTGAGCAAAAGTGACCAATTACATGGAAATAGAAACAGTTGTCCTGGAAAATTGTATTGGATGATGTGTAATAAAATTTAACTATTGAGCACAGAATTAACATGAGTTTATAAAAACCCTTTACACGTGAACAGCTTTTACTGTAGAAAGAAATGGATGATCCCATGTTGTAGAGCATGCTCTTGGCATCCTATATGGTATATTGGATGTTGGAATTTGATGCAGGCAGCTTGGTGAGCCAATGGAGCCTTGGCATCTACAGTGAAACTTGAGTGAAACTTCTTATGCAAGTTTATCCTCAAATGTAATTAGCTGTGTTTTAACTGTGTGGTAAACCTGGGTTTATCAACGTTAGTTAGTAAGCAGTGCAATCTTGCTAACTAGCTAGCCAACGTTAGCTCTCATAACGAGCCAGTTAGCCAGCGCCAGGTACAGTAGCTAGCCAACGTTAGCTCTCATAACGAGCCAGTTAGCCAGCGCCAGGTACAGTAGCTACCAACGTTAGCTCTCATAACGAGGCAGTTAGCCAGCTCCAGGTACAGTAGCTAGCCAACGTTAGCTCTCATAACGACTCGAGCCAGTTAGCCAGCGCCAGGTACAGTAGCTAGCCAACGTTAGCTCTCATAACGAGCCAGTTAGCCAGCACCAGGTACAGTAGCTAGCCAACGTTAGCTCCAGGGGCGGGGCTAGGGGGTGGCTACTTGGGCTCAAGCCCCGAATGTTTTCTGAAAAGCCCTGAATCTATTTAAAAAAAAAAAAAAATCTTTTTTTTTTCTGACAATTCATCATTGTTACATGAAAATATGTTTGCACCAGATTTAGCAGAAGCTAATTTCCATCTGTGGTCTATCCAGCTGCTAACTGTATTTGAGTGAGTTAAGTCTTGGTGTCATGGTAGACTCAGACCTAAGCTTTAAATCACAATCAACAAGTTGACAACTTAATTCTTCCACCTTAGAAACATAGCATTTATAAATCAAAAGGACGCTGAAAACCAGATCCATGCCTTTATTTCAAGCCAACTCGACTACTGTAATGCACTCCTTACCGGCCTCCCGAAAAAATACGATGATAACTATTTTATTGCAATGCACTATTGCATTATTTTATTCTATTTTACTAACTATTTTATTGCACTGCACTATTTTACTTTGTATCAGTGAATCATAGACGCCTGGCCATAAGAGCATTCGGAGCATCTCTGCTCTCCCACTATTGAACTTGGGGGAGCAAAGGTATGCTCTTGCTCCACCACTTTTTGATCATATGAAAAATATGATATACCCCCCCCCCAATATATAAATCTAACCATAACTACGTTATGGTTAACTGACTTTTATAGTGAAAAGAGCAGCTTTATTGGTCATGATTGAAGGCTCTATATTGCAGGAAATTGCACGTACAGGTTAATTAAATTCAAAAAAAATCTGCCGCTTGCCTGCAAAAAAAATCTCCTATAATCCTAAATCCGCCCCTGGTTAGCTCTCATAACGATAACCAGTTTGATTTACAAAAGCTTTTACAAACGCTTTTACAGAGTAAGAGTAGTAGGGGTGAAACGATGCAACCTCACAACGATTAATTTCGATTATGATTACGAGGAGTTGAGAAGAGTAGGAAAAGAAGATAGGAGCGGACACGAGGGGAGGTGTGGAGAGGAGGACAGGATGAGATAGGAGAGAAGTGGAAGAGAGAACATATATCAATCCCAGTGCTCATGTGTTCCAGTTCAATAAATTGTTGTTCATCTACAGCTTGTTGCATTATTTCATGCATTGATATTATCAATAAGACATAATCTCTAAGCATTTACAATGTAGCCTTGACTGGTACATCTTTTAAATCAAGTAAGTAGTCAGGTGTCCTAGGGGGTTGTGTGTGTGAGGGGGGGGGGGGGGCGGAAAACTTCAGGGGCCTATAGATCATCACTTAATATGGTACCTGGAAAATCAGGAGGTAGTATGGAAAAAAATTCAAGGCAAGCGTGGGAACCCTGTCGATGTATCGTCCCACCCCTAAATAATAATGTTCAATATATATCCCCTATATAATAATAACACAAGAGTGCCATTTGATGTGAGCAGTATAATGCATTATTATATCCTAGACAAACATAATATAGTCTAATATCAATGTTTGATTAGTTCAGGACACTCATGTATGCTGTATAGTATGGAGGATGTGCCAAATACAAATCTGAATCTGACAATGAGTGGGTTGAGGTGGGCAGGTGAATTCTTAGTTTTAAAATCTGCTTTAATCAATTTATGCTGAAAAGGAGGATCCCCTCTTTCTCACCCTTTTAAACCTCTTAAAGGAGCACGCCAACATTATGGGAAATAAAAGAATAATAACTTATATTTGTATAGCACATTTCTTACAGGGGAATGCAGTTCACTTCACTTCAAAGTGCTTTACATCCGTAAGAAATAAGACATAAATGCGTTTCTCCAGAGTCAGACACAAGGATAGATACTGTAATGGAAATATTATCATGCCATTATAGATCTGTGTTGAAATACATATTCTATCATACATATTCGATAGCCTTGACTAGTTTAATATAGGTCAACTAGCAGAGCTCAAAGACACTATAGGGCGACTGTCTGGCTGATGTTCTTAAAACAACCTCAAGGGCCAGGAGGACAGATAGACATTTCTTAGTAAATCACATCTTGTTCTTTTCTTCTTTAATCTTGACTCCAGTCTTGTCTCAGGGACGACAAACCTTTAGACTTATCTTCTGTTTTCATTAGTGATGCACGATATATCGGCCGCCGATATAATATCGGACGATATGGCAGTTTTTTTACACATCGGTATCGGTCCGATATCAAGATAGGGCCGATATTTAAAAAAAAAAAACGTTTTCTTTATTTTTTTTATCTTTTTTTTCTTCTTTTTACATGTTTTGGCCTTAAATAGTTTCAAAATATCAGTCATTTCTGAAAATAAGTTACAAAAGTTAAAAAAATTATGCGTTTTGGAAAATAGCTCTTTATTTGATTATCATAAAAAAGTGTTTTCTATACAGAGATATCGACATCGGTAAATATCGGTATCGGCCAGAACAGCAATATTAATATCGGTTATCGGTATCGGCCACAATTTTCACATCGGTGCATCACTAGTTTTCATGTTACATTTATGTTTCATCTTAATGTACGTCATGTCGTGTTCAGTGATGTATTTAATTGTACGTCTGACCAAGGTTCTGTCTCATTTCCTGGTCAGGCATAACAAAAAGAATTGTTTGTTTCCTGTTGGTTGTCAGTTAAGGCCATTGGGTAGGTAGGGAATTTATTTGATTTTTTATTTTATTCTTTCCCACTGCGACTATGGATAGGGAATTTCTTTATTTAATTAAAATGTTCACAACAACATGGATGCATGTACTCTGCCAGCATGTTTAATATCCATAATACTAAAGGTTTGACTAAGATTTCTATGAAACTGTATTTTTTTTATTTTTATTTTTTTTAACTCATAAAATATATTTGGTCGCACCTAAATCGGCAGGGTCGGTCGGCAACCGGAAACAAACCATAATTTCTTTTAGGCCTCAGATGCTTGTGTACACTTGGTCTCTGATTTAGTAACTGAGCACTTTTTCTGTGATCACAGAGAATAAATCTATGCTCATTTTTTTTTACAACTCGACTCAATCAGAATTACTCAGCTCATTGTTTTCTTCTCTTAGAATAATTTCCACAACAATACAAATGTCATCTCTGTGTTCAGTATAAAGCTAGTATCTGGCTGCAAGCTAGCCTAGCTTAGCAGCACAAATGAATGGAAGCGGATACGGACCAGAGTTTTACGGCTAGTGGTCTGTATCCGCTTCCATTCATTTGGTGCTGTGCTAGGCTAGCTTGCAGCCATAATAGCTTTCTACTGAAGGCACAGAGAGGAAACTGGTATCTATTTTGTTGCCTGACTCTGGAAGACGGTTAGTACATTTGCCATAATGTTAGCATGTTCCTTTAAACCTTTTCAGTCCTATATACCCAAATTGAGTAAACTGACATACTCGGCTGAGGATTACATTTTGTAATAATAATAATAAACTGTATTTGTATAGCACCTTTCATACAGAAACTGCAGCTCAAAGTGCTTCACAACAGAAAAAAGACATAAAATGAGCACATAAAGTGCAGACATATAAAATGACAGTTTTTCACATGAGGATCTAACATCCCAACAGGCCACCTTGTTTATGGTTTGATTCAGTTTTAAATAAACAATAATAAAAAGAGTAAGATAAAATAGACAGAGTAAAATAGTGCAATAGTGCAATAAAATTATAGAATAGATAAAAAATATATATATATTTTACAGTGCATTAAAATAGTTCTGGATTACTGTTCAAAGTCGTCTTTACCTTCTCTGTTTGATGTCCACAGTTTAAAACTTGACAGTCTTCCCTCCTGTTTGATACACTTTGACCCTTCGAACCGCCCACCCAGGGCCAACCTCCCTCTCAGGGCGCAGTTCTAGTACTGCCATATGGTGACCCCGAAAGTTAGGCCTGCAAACCATTTTGTGTTCCAATCCATAGATTAACAACAACAACAACAATGAATAATTGTCAATGACAACCTCTCCCTCACGTCTTCACTTGATATGTAAACATGATCTTCTAGTGTACAGTATTAGGGATGGGTACCTTTCACATTTGAACATATACGGTACCGGTACCTGTGAATCGATACCGGTACCCAATGGTACCTTTTTTCGGTACTTTAGTCTCAAGAAATTAAATGTACCTACCTCGGTCGTAAAAAAAAAAATCCAAACTTCAAATAACTACAATTTCGACCGTTTTCGGCTTGCCATTGCTCCGACTGCTTTGTTGTTGAATCAAGTCAAATCCTAGGTAAGCGTATATTGTGCGTGTGAACGTTGACACGAAAAGAAAAAAGTAAAAAAAAAAAAAAAAATCTGTATCTCACTTGAATCGATACTCGGTAGTACCGACGTGTTTCGGTTCGGTACCTCAAAAGTACAGAATTCGGTACCCATATACAGTATATTACCATCCAGTGAAAGGGTCAGAACAGAGTGGGATCCAGTAGGTAATCTAGCTGCAGCTTCGGTAGCAACCATTTCAACCACAGTCACAGACGACTAACTCTCCCTCAACCCTCTGTCTGCCCACCAGGCCCCGGCGGACGCCATGAGCGCCAAGTTCGGCCTGATGGGCTACAACAGCTCGCGGAAGCACATCTCCATCTCCATGCCCTCCTCCACGGAGGTGATGATGTCGCCGCACATCAAGTCCGTGGAGGAGCTCCGAGTCCTGGGCATCAACCTCAGCGGCTACAGCACGCCCACCCAGTTCTTCATCTGCGTGGCCGGAGTCTTCCTCTTCTACCTCATCTATGGCTACCTGCAGGTAGGGCTGCCTGGGCGATATGGCCTACAAATAAAATCTCAGATTTTTTCACACCACATCAATTGAAAATCCAACGTGTACAGAATGTGACGGTGTGTGTGTGTCAGTGCATGTGAGCGGATCGGAGCGTGAGCGGCGCGGGGCGCGGAGCGGCCGGTTTTGACGTGAGCGAGGAGTGGGTTTTAAAATGAGTCGGCGCGACGTCCGGAGCGAGAGTTCTCCTCCGCTCCAATCCACTCCAGGCCGCTCACAGTGGTTTAACACTGATGTAATATATACATGCAGTACAATGCCAAAGCAACAGATGGCGATGTACAAACATGAAGGCCATTTTCAACCAATGAGAAGGGTGAACCCCACACTCACTCCAGTTAGGAAAAAGTATCGACGCCATTGTTGTTGACGTTAGCTTACATGCTAACGTTAATGGCAGCGACCATAGCATTGTGGCTCGGCTAGCCTATCATCGCTTAATAGAGATAGTGAATGGATAAACAACGTTATTTAACATTGCAGAATGGCTACAATTACAATGCGGCTCAATACAAACAATTGTTAAGGGGCCCAGGGGGTGTAGACTGTTGTAGTTTGAGCTCATTTACACCATGCTCCAAAAAAAGAAGAAAAAAAACTGCCGAGCGATCTGGAGCGGGGAGCGCTCGATTCAAGGTGAGCGGGGAGCGAGCGGAGAGCGACTTGGGGGCGGGGTCAACATGAGTGATTAGCGGAGCGGACCAAGCTTTAAAGAGCGAAGAGCGGATTTCTCGGCCGCGCCGATCCGCTCACGTGGCCTGGTGTGTGTGTGTGTGTGATGGTTCCTCTCCTGTTTCTTGCAGGAGCTGATCTTCTCTGTGGAGGGCTTCAAGCCCTTCGGCTGGTACCTCACGCTGGTCCAGTTTGGCTTCTACTCCATGTTTGGTCTGGTGGAGCTGCAGCTGACGCAGGACAAGCGCAGAAGGTAGTGTTCATAGTAGGGATGTTCGATATTGGCTTTTTTACCGATACCGATATTGTCCAACTCTTCATTTCCGATACCGATATCAACCGATACCGATATATATATATACAGGGTTCCCCCCCCCCCCCCCCCAAAAAACGGAATAATTTCAGGTAATTAATATTACATATCTCTTGTTGTGGAATTAACACAACATTATGCATACTTTTGACAACAAATAAAATCAGAATTTGTTCTTACTTGCTTGCCTGGGTAAATAAAGGTTAAATAAATGTAAAAAAAAAATGTAACCGATACAGATAATTTCCGATATCACATTTTAATGCCAATATCGGCCGGTGATAATTTCCGATATCACATTTTAATGCCAATATCGGCCGGTAATATCGGACATCCCTAGTTCATAGTACTCCGCTGTTGCTAGGCGACATACTTTATTGTATTTACTGTCGTTTACTCTGGGTAGGAGGTTGAGCGCACGCTCTCTCTCAATCGGCAACAGCTTCAGCTACGGCCTCCTCGCACAACAGGGATTAGGATCAGGCTGTGAGGAATCAGGCTGTGAGGAATCAGTATTTGAGGAATCAGGCTGTGAGGAATCAGTATTTGAGGAATCAGGCTGTGAGGAATCAGTATTTGAGGAATCAGTACTTGAGGAATCGGGACTTGAGGAATCAGGACTTGAGGAATCAGGACGTGAGGAATCAGGACTTGAGGAATCAGGACTTGAGGAATCGGTACTTGAGGAATCGGTACTTGAGGAATCGGTACTTGAGGAATCAGTACTTGAGGAATCAGTACTTGAGGAATCGGTACTTGAGGAATCAGTACTTGAGGAATCGGTACTTGAGGAATCGGTACTTGAGGAATCAGGACTTGAGGAATCAGGCTGTGAGGAATCGGTACTTGAGGAATCGGTACTTGAGGAATCGGTACTTGAGGAATCGGTACTTGAGGAATCAGTACATTAAAGCTACACTTCACTCAGAAACATGTTTTCTTTTTTTACATTGTGAAATAGGTCGATGTTTTTCATTGGCTGTGTTTTTCATTGTTTTTATAGAATGAGGGGCTTGTACCAACACTGTCTAGGTCTCAAATTCTATTTCTGGCGCATTCCTCCAGTTCAGATGAGACAAGGTCCTCCCCCACTGAACCAAGCCATTCTGATTGGACTCGCTCGCTGACGTGAATAGGCACTGATCTGCCACCGCCACGCCCACAATCAACTGTGATAAGTTTAGATGAGCAGCGAGTGGAAATAATGCGGAAGCGGTTATTTAGCAGAGACCTTCAGCTGTTCACACACACACACACACACACACACACACACACACACACACACACACACACACACACACACACACACACACACATCGTGAATCAACCAGAGAACTATATAAAACGGGTGGGAAGGTAATGGGACTGGGAGGAGGCTTTCGCTTGCTCGTTCTCTCTCTCTCTCTTGTACTCGCTGTATCACGCTCCCACGCGTATTCTGATCCGTGCACTAATATTCACGGGGTATATATTGTCATTTGAAACAAGTTACCAATGCATTGTCCTGTGGGATTATGCCCCCCCCCCCCCCCGCGGTGAAATTAATTAGTCCCTCTATCTCTCTCTCTCCCCCAAAAGGTATCTGCCAGTGCAGTGGGTGACTGTCACTCAATGTGCATTGCGAGTATAGGCGGAGCCCAGCCAAAAACAGCTTGGAATCTTGAAGGGCAGAAACTGCTGCTCTACAGTACTTGATTAGAAATACAAAACAATGATTTTTTTTTTTTTTGAAAAGAAAACATACAGATGTGTTCAATAGACTCACAGGAATTGTGTACAAGTTCAGCTGTGACAAGAACCCTCCCTCAGCCATTCAGAATTGCAGCCACAATCGCCATAGTTACTAATGTGTGAAGATATCTTGATAAAGATGGCGGGTTGCTCTGAAATCTGCTATTTTCTCCTTACATTTTTACCTAAAATATGTTTCTGAAAAAAAAAATTTAATGGACAAGATGTGTCTATGCTATTGCTGGATCTTGAGTCATTATTTGATCTTCTCCACCTTCTAATCTGAAAGTTGGATCTTGGATGTTAAAGTTTAGCGCTGGAAGTACGTATTGTAAAAAAGCGGCGGTTACCTGAATATCAGTCACAATGGACATGCGAGGTTTGTACAGAACTCCAGTAATAAGTAGGGATGTTCGATATTGGCTTTTTTACTGATCCGATATACCGATATTGTCCAACTCTTAATTTCCGATACCGATATCAACCGATACCGATATATGCAGGGTTCCCCCCCCCCCCCAAAAAACGGAATCATTTCAGGTAATTAACATTACATATCTCTTGTCGTGGAATTAACACAACATTATGCATACTTTTGACAATAAATAAAATAAGAATATGTTCTTACTTGCTTGCCTGGTTAAATAAAGGTTAAATAAATGTAAAAAGAAAACGTTTTTTTTCTTTTTCTTTTTAACCAATACCGATAATAAGTGTGTGTGGTGGTTTCTCCAGGATCCCGGGGAAGACCTACATGGTGATCGCGGTGCTCACCGTGGGGACCATGGGGCTCTCCAACACCTCGCTGGGCTACCTGAACTACCCCACGCAGGTCATCTTCAAGTGCTGCAAGCTGCTGCCCGTCATGGTGGGGGGCGTGTTCATACAAGGTCAGTGGTGGAGACACGTGTGATATTGACTGAACTTTAAAGGAACACGCCAACATTTTGGGAAATTAGAGCTTACCGTCTTCTCCAGAGAGAGACAAGGAGATAGATACCAGTCTCCTCTCTGTGCGTTCAGTAGAAAGCTATCTGGCTGCACGTTAGCCTAGCTTAGCACAATGAATGGAAGCGGACAGTGCCGGTTAGCCTAGGCGTTGTCCAACTAACACCTCTCCCGGTTAGGTTAACCGGTGGGGGGTGACAGTGGCTCAGGAGGCAGAGCAGTCATCTGGTGATCCGGAGGTTCCTGATCAAATTCCTGCAGCGTGTCCAAGTGTCCTTGAGCAAGACACTTAACCCCTAATTGCTCCCGATGAGCAGGTTGGCTCCTTGCATGGTCGCCTCCGCCGTCGGTGTGTGAGTGTGTGAGAGAATGGGTGAAATGTGAGGAACAAATTGTAAAGCGCTTTGGATAAAAGTGCTATATAAATGCAGCCATTTACCATTTACATGTAATGATAATTGTTATTATTTTAACAATACATTTTATTTTTATAGCACCTTTCATACAAGAATTGCAGCTCAAAGTGCTTCACAGTAAAAAAAAATTAAAATAAAAATGCATAAAGTGCAGACATACAATAAGCATACAATAGATGGCAGAAAAATAGAGAGTAAATTGTAATGTACACTGACTACACAGTACAATTCAAACTGTAATGTTCTCTGAGGTGATGACTGACTAGAATTGTGGTGCTTAAGCAAACATTAAAATGTTATTACGGTAAGAAGACTTCCCATCTTCTTTGTTTTATTATTATTAGATTTATTAATTTCAGTAGTTTTTATTGTTAATTGTGACTGTGTAAATGTACATCGTGATGGTTATATTTTATGTTGTCTTTTGTGTGGACCCCAACTAGAATGAGTTGTTTCTAAGGCAACGACTGTAATGGGGATCCTAAATAAACTTAAACTACTGAATACACCGTGTAATTCAAACTACACTGGTGGCTCGGGCGGTAAAGCGGTCGTCTGGTAATCGGAAGGTTCCCGGTTCGATTCCCGCTCCTCCCGGGCAGCGTGTCAGAAGTGTCCTTGAGCAAGACACTTAACCCTAGGCCTGCCACGATAACACATTTTGCTGGGCGATTAATTGCCCCCGAAAATATCGCGATAAGCGATATTATTGCGACCCGGTTAGAGAATTTTTTTTTGGAGAAATTTATTATTTCCCCAAACTTTTATTTTGAAGCCCACCGCTCCGTCTTTTCCGGTGTTTTAGACTTTTATTTTGAAGCCCACCGACCGGACCGGAAGTATTGTTGTGATTATCGGGTACTTTTTTAGTCCCTGCTCTGTCGTGGTGGTTCCAAGCGAGTAGAAGTGAGATGCATGCATCTTATTGGTAGAAGTGGTACCAGAAAAGTCACGTGAAACACTGCAGACCACTGATTGGTCAGAATAGAGACACGTCACTAGTCTGAGGGAGTCTGAACGAAAACAGAACGCCGCCATCTTTAATGTCTCGCATAGGATTTCATAATCATTATGTTTGCAGCAGGCACAAGTGCAATAAACAAAGGATACAGTCACTGTGTATTCTGCCCCATTTATTGATTAAACAAAACCGACATCAACACAATTTGCCACCGAGCGGAGAGTTTAGTCTCGCAAAAAGATTGCTGACTTGTTAAGGCTTGTTGTTAGGTTAGGTGCTAATGTTGTGCTAGCGTTTTAGCATGGCTATCGTACATAGCGTGATCAATATAACTCGCTATTGATTGTTTGTATGAGTAACGTTAATGCTAGTAGAATAGACACAATGAGGGGTAACGTTAGCCCCACGGAGCTCCTGTGCTGTGCTCTGTAGTAAAGCCAGCGGCCCGCCTCCCAACACGGACAGTGACTGACAAGGGGCACTGATTCCGCCTCAAACAAACATGCAAATAGCAATTAATCGCGCCCGTCAAAATCATTGCATTCATTTTAATTATCGCGGCAATTAATCGATTTATTGCTTATCGCGGCAGGCCTAGTTAACCCCTAATTGCTCCTGATGAGCAGGTTGGCACCTCGCATGGTCGCCTCCAACATCGATGTGTGAGTGAATGTGTAAAATGTGAGGAACAAAAAATGTAAAGCGATTTGGATAAAACTTCTATATAAAGGCACCGTTTACCATTTACACTGACTACACAGTACAATTCAAACTACACAGAAAATACACACAAATTGTATCAAGTCTACAACACAACATGTGTAAAGTGAAGGGGGCTGAATACTTTCCGAAGGCACTGTTACATATTCATGAGGCGTTCATCAGTATATCCGTACCAGGCTGTGAACTGATGATTTCAATAAACACACGATAGTGAGGCAACTCTACCTCTAAGTTGAGTTTAAGCTCTAATGAAGGTATCCATCATGTATTCAGTCAGTCAGTCAGTCAGTCAGTCTCAGCAGCTCAGCTGTTCAAAGCAGAACCCCTGCTGAGACGACCTGGAGACACACCTGCCTCTAAACTCCCACTGCTCTCTCTCTCTCTCTCCCTCCTCTCTGTCTCTCTCTATCAACTCCCACTGATCTGATGCTCGCCAGGGACTCTCTCTCTTTCCTCTCTCTCTCTCCTCTCTCTGTCTCTGTCTCTCTCTCTGTCTCGCTCTTATTTCTCTCTCTCTATCTCTCTCTCCTCTCGCTATCTCCCTTCTCCTCTCTCCTCTCTGTCTCTCTCTCTCTTCTCCCTCATCTCTCTCTCCTTTATCTCTCATCTCTCTCTTCTTTCTCTCTTCTCTCCTCTATCTCTCTTCTCCACTCCTCTCTCTCTATCTCTCTTATCCTCTCTCTCCTCTCTCTCCCCTCTTCTCTCCCTCTCTGTCTCTCTCTCTCTCTCAATCTCCTCGGATTCTGAACGTGTTTGAAACTTGTAGTTGTCAGACGAGTGTAATCTTTAAACTTCTCCTCTGTGAGAAACTGGAATATAATGTGAGTGAGAGTTCAGAATGTCAGATACAAAGTACAGTGGGGAGGAATTAATAATCTTTCTTTCTTTCATTATTTCTGTCTTTCCTTCTATCTTTCCTTCTTTCTTTCCTTTCTTTTGTTCATGTTTTCTTTATCTTTCTTTCTTTCTATCCGTCTTTATTTTTTGTTCATTCTTTCTTGTTTTCTTTCTTTCTGTCATTCTTTCTTTCCTTTTTATTTTGTTCATTCTTTCTTGTTTTCTTTCTTTCTGTCATTATTTCTTTCTTTCCTTTTTATTTTGTTCATTCTTTCTTGTTTTCTTTCTTTCTGTCATTCTTTCTTTCCTTTTTATTTTGCTCTTTCTTTCTTTCTATATTTCTTTTTTTGTTCATTCTTTCCATCTTTCCTTATTTTTTTCTTTTCGTTCCTTCATTTTGTTCATTCTTTCTTTATCTTTCTTTTCTATCTTTCTTTATTTTTTGTTCATTCTTTCTTGTTTTCTTTCTTTCTGTCATTCTTTCTTTCCTTTATTTTTTGTTCATTCTTTCTTTATCTTTCTTTCTATCTTTCTTTATTTTTTGTTCATTCTTTCTATCTTTCCTTATTTTTTTTCTTTATTTCTTTCCTTTCTTTCTTTCTTTCTTTCTTTCTTTCTTTCTTTCTTTCTTTCTTTCTTTCTTTCCTTTTTATTTTGTTCAATCTTTCTTGTTTTCTTTCTTTCCTTCTGTCACTCTCTGTGTCCTCCCCACCTGGGTGTGTGTGTTCTCCCCACCTGTGTGTGTGTTCTCCCCACCTGTCTGTGTGTGTTCTCCCCACCTGTGTGTGTGTGTCCTCCCCACCTGGGTGTGTGTTTCAACAGGTAAGCGCTACAACCTGGCAGACGTTGGCGCTGCTCTGTGTATGAGTCTGGGTCTCATCTGGTTCACACTCGCCGACAGCACCGTCGCCCCCAACTTCAACGCCACAGGTAGGTCTCTTTAAGGGATAGTTCAAATAGTTTATTTTACATTAAATTGTATGAAATACTTAAGCTGACTTTGCCGAGTCCTAGTGGTGGAAGTTCTGGCCGTGTGTTCTGAACGAGGTCCGGTAGTAATAGTTTTAAGCCACACTACAACACCACACCAACTTCAACGCCACAGGTAGGTCTCTTAATAACCCTTTCACTGCCACACGACAGCCGGTTAACCCTTTCACTGTGACAATATACAGAAGGTTAGCCCTTTACTATCACACAACCGACGGCGATGCTCCATCATTGGCATCATTAGCTCCGCATCGCCGTCGGTTGTGTGATAGTAAAGGGCTAACCTTCTGTCGTGTGGCAGTGAAACTAGCGAAATTAACTTTTTGACTCACCGGCCAGTGGCGGGTAGATGGGAAGAGTCTACCCGCCAAGCATATTTCTTACCTGCCAACATTTTTTTGATTAAAAAAAAATATATATATATTTTATATAAAATAAAATTTAAATAAAATATATATTATATAATCATACTTGTAGTTGTATTATCTGCGAGACATCGCCACCACGCAATAAGTCAAAATGCTTGCTATCTGCAAACAGCTCCACTGTCTGTGTGTATACTTGAGTAGCCTCCAGCTCCAGCAAGGATTCTCCGGCCCTGCAGCTAGACCCTATATTCAGCTAGACCCTACATTCAGCATGCAAGGATTCTCCGGCGATGCAGCTGGACCCATTTATAACGTTACTGTTCTTGTGTCAAATCACATTCAACATGCCCTCAGCTAGAATACGCATTCAATCAATGTTATAAGACATTGATATCAGGAGCTATCTGTAGCTACTGCTAGCCCGGTAGATAACGTTAAGACAATTTAGTTTACTGGGACAGATCGACTAACGTGAGCTAGCTAACGCGAGCTAACGAGGGAACGGAGGTATTACGCACTCGACTATTGCTGGAGCATTTGTTGATATCAGCAGCTATCAGTAGCTAGCCAGCTAGATACCGTTAGACAATGCCTCGTCATGTATTAAACTAAAAGTGAATAGTTGACTGGGTCATTGTTTAAACAGTAACGGAGGTCCGCTCTTCTAGAGCAGACTGCCTGTGTTGACATGAGCACTGCGAGCAGAAGCCCTTAGCCAATAGTATCCCGCTGCAGGGCTGGGCGGATATGACTCGTTGCCACGTTTTTTTTCAAAATAAGAGTATCATACGAACCTAATTGTTGCTAACTGCCAGAGCCATCGATATTATGACTGGAGATGCGCTTGGGGCGGAAATGAGACCTGCACAGATTTTCAAAATAAGAGTATCGTTATGAACTTGATTGATTACACGTCACACGGCGGGCAGCCCTCTAAGTGTCAAGCGCCAACGGTATAAACTGACCGCCCCTGGCGGGCGGTGGGCTTTAGTTTCGGTCCCTGAGTGAAAGGGTTTTAAAGGGATAGTTCAAATAGTTTATTTTACATTAAATTGTATGAAATACTTAAGCTGACTTTGCCGAGTCCTGTGGTGGAAGTGCTGGCCGTGTTCTGAACGAGGTCCGGTAGTAACAGTTTTAAGCCACAACACCACACCAGAATACCCTGAACACATTTAACCATTTCACTGCCACACTGCCAAAATGGTTAATCCTTTCACTGCGACAATACATCAGGTTAACCCTTTCACTGCCACACGACAACGGGCTAATCCTTTCACAACCACACTACAGAAGGTTAACCCTTTCACTGCCACACTACAGACTGTTTACCGTCTGTAGTGTGGCAGTGAAAGGTTAACCGTCTGTAGTGTGGTAGTGAAAGGGTTAAAGGAACACACCAACATTATGGGAAATGCACTACCATCTTCTCCAGAGTCAGACAAGAAGAACTTCCTCTCTGTGCGTTCAGTAGAACGCCATCCGACTCCAAGCTAGCCTAACTTGGCACAAATGAATGGAGGCGGATACAGACCTATATTCTATCTTAACAGCCCTGCGAGAGGTGTTTTTGGCCAACAGCTACTGTAGGCTAGCTGGTCCGTATTCGCTTCCATTCATTTGTGCTAAGCCGGATAGCTTTCTACTGAACGCACAGAGAGGAAACTGGTATCCATCTTCTTGTCTCTCTCTGGGGAAGATGGTAAGCACATGTCCTATAATGTTGGCGTGTTCCTTTTTAAGGGTTTTGTTTCAAGAACTGTAAAAGGAAAAGAGAAGAAGTCTTTCAACAACTTCACATCCAGTGAAAACGCAGAATTTCCCTCGTGATAAATAAAGTATAGCACACTGATGAAGGCCGGATGGCTGAAAACGTTTTGTGTCCTTTAAACAACTTGTAAAATAAAAAACAACGATATTCCGAGTGCGGTCCCTACCTCCCTTTTTTTTTGCATAATTAATGTTGGACTACGCACCTGTCTGAGCACAGTGGTTACCCTCTTTTCTACCAAATAAAGTATTTCTAAATAAAGTATTTCTAAATAAATTAAAGTGTTCTGAATGAAAGCATTCTAATGGTGATGTCATAGTGACTACTGGTCATTGAGAGCTACAGTATATAGTTCTAGAATTCGTTGCGAATTCTATTCGAATTCCAAGATACAAGTCGGAGGAATCTCACACCACAAAGGGTTAAAAAGAGGACACGTTTCAGCCTCGTTGTGCGACGACTGACTTGTGTTTATTTGCTCATCATATGTCTCCTGCTGTCAATGTGCACCAAGAAATAATATTATTATTAATAATAATATTATGGGCTGGACAAATGTTCTGAGGGAGGGCATTAAACTCTCATCAAGCTTGATCTTCAGCACCTTTTACACATGTGGTCATATTTCCATGCTCTAAAACAATATTTGTGTGTGTGTGTGTGTGTGTGTGTGTGTGTGTTTCAGGTGTGATGCTCATATCCCTAGCGTTATGTGCGGATGCTGCCATTGGGAACGTGCAGGAGAAAGCAATGAAGCTCCATAATGGCTCCAACTCTGAAATGGTACAAATTCTTACTACGCTGACGACACAGTGCAATTCAAACTACGCTGACGACACAGTACAATTCAAACTACGCTGACGACACAGTGCAATTCAAACTACGCTGACGACACAGTACAATTCAAACTACGCTGACGACGCAGTGATGTAACTGGTTTGTACTGGTTTGTGTGTGTGATGTGACTGGTTTGTACTGGTTTGTGTGTGTGATGTGACTGGTTTGTACTGGTTTGTGTGTGTGATGTGACTGGTATGTACTGGTTTGTGTGTGTGATGTGACTGGTTTGTGTGTGTGATGTGACTGGTATGTACTGGTTTGTGTGTGTGATGTGACTGGTTTGTACTGGTTTGTGTGTGTGATGTGACTGGTTTGTACTGGTTTGTGTGTGTGATGTGACTGGTATGTACTGGTTTGTGTCTGTGATGTGACTGGTTTGTACTGGTTTGTGTGTGTGATGTGACTGGTTTGTACTGGTTTGTGTGTGTGATGTGACTGGTGTGTACTGGTTTGTACTGGTTTGTGTGTGTGATGTGACTGGTTTGTACTGGTTTGTGTGTGTGATGTGACTGGTTTGTACTGGTTTGTGTTGCAGGTGCTGTACTCGTACTCCATCGGCTTCCTGTACATCCTGACGGGCCTGTTCATGGTGGGGGGTCTGGGCCCTGCAGTAGCCTTCTGTTCAGAGGTCAGAGGTCGCCTGACGACAGGACTATGAATTCACATTCAATGTATTTTGTTTTGCACGCTGTTTTCCCATCTCTACTCCCTGGCGCCAGCGTTTTCAGACCGCTCTAACTGTTTGTAGACCCATCGCCATCGTATGTTCTATGTATGTCGTATGCATTGTGTTATTTGATGAAACAAAAATCTTTAATCTGGCATCACATCCAACGTTGGTGATTCTGTTCCTGGTGATGGATGCAAATTAGCGCATATTTAACTCTTTCAGTGCCACTCACAAGATTTCTCGTGTTTTTTTATAGGTGGTTGCTAGCCACTCACGAGATTTCTCGGATTTTTATTTTTTTTTTGCGATCTGAAAAAATATTGCATCACCCGAGCCTACCCGAGTATAGCCGAGGGGCGCCGACGATCACTGTGGAAAAAAGCGCCCCCTGTCGTCTCCCAGATGACATAAGTGATTTTGGAATGGACTCAATGAAAATGAATGGGGAAAAAAATCCGGTACTCCACATTTTCCAGTTCACTGATCCAGCCGGGGTTACCAGAGTTCATTCTGGAGCCTCAGATCCCCGCGGATCATAGAGATCTACTGTGTCGGAATTGGAATATACCAGTTGGATACCATCTGATGTCAGGTAAGGACTCTGTGTTATCAGTGGTAGGATAATCAGAGTAAGTTTGATGAAGTTATAAGCTGTTTTGTGAAATGTCTTCTTTCGGTTTCACTGTAAAACTCCGTGAGGTAATCAACGGAGCGATTATCAGTGCGCGGCCGTAATGTGCGTCCGTGCACGTATAATATTGATCATCTAGCGTTTATTTGAAAACGATTCATAAAAAGGCCGACGAATATCAACGTTGTGGAATATTCCACTAAAAGACGATTTTCATAGAATGCTCCAGAATGAGCTGTTTTTTATATCAAAACGGGGGCTTTTCTAACTGCTCTGAAATGGAAACGACGCGATAAAAAAAACAATCTGTCTCCACAGCACTGACTGGAAAATAGTCTTTGATAATGCGATGGGCAGATTAGACACATAGCCATAATTTAAAACATAGATTAGGCGATATTAACGTTAACATTGGCGCCGATGGTGGCATTCAAGCGGTAAAACGGAAAACCAGGCGTGGCACTGAAAGAGTTAATTAGGTGACGCCTATTTTGCATAATATATAAACATAAAATCTCAGAAAACTTGCAATACATTTTTTCTTAGTTGGGAAAGTTTCATAGTGATATCTATTAAAATATAATATTTGCCTCTTCGCCTCTAGGCTGTCTCGCCTTAACCCTTTCACTGCCACACGACAGAAGGTTAGCCCTTTGGTATCACACAACCGACGGCGATGCTCCATCATTAGCATCATTAGCTCCGCGGTTGTGTGATAGTAAAGGGCTAACCTTCTGTATTGCCACAGTGAACGGGTTAACCGGCTGTCGTGTGGCAGTGAAAGTAACGTCCCCTGAACCCTCTGTCCCCTCAGCATCCCGTGACGACGTACGGCTACGCGTTCTTCTTCTCCCTGACGGGTTACTTCGGCATCTCCTTCGTGTTGGCGCTGATCAAACTCTTCGGAGCCCTGGTGGCAGTCACGGGTGAGAGCTGCTATTATTCTATTCAGTTCAGTTCTGCTCTATCCTATTATGTTATCTACTATTATGATTTACCAAACGGAGAAGGTAAAGACGACTTTAAACTGTTAAAACGGTAATCCAGAACTGTTTTATTGCACTGTGAAAACATTTGTATGTGTCTGTCTGCACTTCATGTGCTCATTTTATATCTATTCTATTCTACTATTTTATTGCACTGCACTATGTTACTCTGTCTATTCTATCTTATTATTTTTATTATTGTCTATTTTTAAAACTGAATCAAACCATAAACAAGGTGGCCTGTTGGGATGTTAACACTTTGAGTGCCGGGACCCGCCTTTAGACGTCTTTGCTGGCCATGCTAAAGTTGCCGGAGGACGCGTTACGTCGTCCTTATATCAATATTTCAAAAATCTGCGATCGGATTCATATGTCCCCTCCGCTGGCCTGAGATCCACCAGCAGGACCCACTGAGCTCTCTGGCGGTTCAGGAGCGCCATCTGGTGGCCGATCGGCGCAATCGCCAAACAGGATGTTGAATAGAGGTTGTCATGACGACCGTAGTACTTCCGGGCGCTCGCTATGGGTCATGGGACTCTGGCTCGTCACGCTACACGGTGATCGATTGGCAATAACTCGATAAACAACATGATTTGGACGTATATACCATTATACAAGCTGGAGATGGACCGGGTAAAAATATATCCCATAATGATAAGATTTATACTCGACGATGATCGCCCACCGGCGCGCGGAGACTGGGGTGAGTTTCAGCGTGTAACGTTACCGTCTTCGATACTAACTGCTATTATCAACATTTGACCCACATTAGATGATTGGTATAACGCTGCCCACGGAATTATAAACGCCCCCTCGCCCATCCGGTCAACATCAGATGACGTGTAGTAACTTCTAGAAGTACGTCTAGTTGGAATTTTTTATATCGCGCTGATTGCCATCAAACTGTATTTCATCATCAATATAATGCATTTGGGGCTATATATCACGTTCTGGAGAAAGCTGCAGAAAGAGATGAAAACATACTTATACATTAGACCATACTTTACTATGAATATCGCTGCTGTCGGGACAAAACCTCATAACTCCATTTTTTGAATTTCTTTTTTATTATATAAATCAACTCCGTAGATCATCCTCCATATGTGTGTGTTGGTTTTACAAAGTTTAAACAATGGGAAAGCATTAAACCGATCATCTGTCTAAACCTCCTAACTCTATTCACCCTCAAATCTGTGTTCGTTTTTTTCATCTGCTGAAAAGTTGGGTTTTTGGAGTTATGAGGTTTTGTCCCGACAGCAGCGATATGTGAATGAAAAAGTTTAACGTTGCTACACAATGAACAATACATATAGGACTTTGAATGGGCCCTAATAATGGCAATGTAGCAATAGAATTTAAAAAGTTATAGCCCTGCAAAGAAGGGGACTTTCTCCATAGACAAATAGCACTGGCAATCTATGGTATATCATGAATTTAACCTTAGGCAGCCAAAGTGTTAAGATCCTAATGTGAAAAACACTTTATGTGCTCATTGTATGTCTGTCTTTTTCTGTTGTGAAGCACTTTGAGCTGCAGTTTTTGTATGAAAGGTGCTATACAACGTAAACGTATACGTTTATTATTAATTATTATTATTATTATTATCCCAGGTCACCAAAAACGAATGCTGATTTAGTTAGCACATCATCTCGCACACATATCCAAGCACTGTGACCAGTTCTCCAGTCAGCTTGTACAGAGACAGAACCTTGACCTTCTGGATAGAAAGAGCTCGACTAACATTGCTAATGACAAGTGGGGGAATAGGGCTAGAGTTCCAACAAATCTGAACGATCCCTTTTTAAGCTACAGTTTCCAGGGAAGGTTGAGGACGCGACATGTTGTTCTAACTAACGGTCTCCTTCACGCCGTCTGCAGTCACCACCGGACGGAAGGCCATGACCATCGTGCTCTCCTTCATGTTCTTCTCAAAGCCTTTCACCTTCCAGTAAGTGTCCTGCTCACCTAACTTTGAGTTAGAGTTTACACTGTGTCCAGAGATTATCAATATATATTGGTTAAGACCCTGACAGAGAGGATCAATGATGTAGTGGTTAAGACCCTGACAGAGATGATCAATATATATTGGTTAAGACCCTGACAGAGAGGATCAATGATGTAGTGGTTAAGACCCTGACAGAGATGATCAGTGGTGTAGTGGTTAAGACCCTGACAGAGAGGATCAATGATGTAGTGGTTAAGACCCTGACAGAGATGATCAATGATGTAGTGGTTAAAACCCTGACAGAGAGGATCAATGATGTAGTGGTTAAGACCCTGACAGAGATGATCAATGATGTAGTGGTTAAGACCCTGACAGAGAGGATCAATGATGTAGTGGTTAAGACCCTGACCGATGATCAGTGGTGTAGTGGTTAAGACCCTGACAGATGATCAATGGTGTAGTGGTTAAGACCCTGACAGAGATGATCAGTGGTGTAGTGGTTAAGACCCTGACAGAGATGATCAGTGGTGTAGTGGTTAAGACCCTGACAGATGATCAATGGTGTATTGGTTAAGACTCTGACAGAGAGGATCAGTGGTGTAGTGGTTAAGACCCTGACAGAGATGATCAGTGGTCAGTGGTTAAGACCCTGACAGAGATGATCAGTGGTGTATTGGTTAAGACCCTGACAGAGGATCAATGATGTAGTGGTTAAGACCCTGACAGAGATGATCAGTGGTGTATTGGTTAAGACCCTGACAGAGAGGATCAATGATGTAGTGGTTAAGACCCTGACAGAGAGGATCAATGATGTAGTGGTTAAGACCCTGACAGAGAGGATCAATGATGTAGTGGTTAAGACCCTGACAGAGATGATCAGTGGTCAGTGGTTAAGACCCTGACAGAGATGATCAATGATATATTGGTTAAGACCCTGACAGAGATGATCAATGGTGTAGTGGTTAAGACCCTGACAGAGATGATCAATGGTATATTGGTTAAGACCCTGACAGAGAGGATCAATGATGTAGTGATCAGTGGTTTCCCCAAATGTTGCTGTTTCTTGAAGTGCCCTCCGTGTTCTCCTCTTCAGGTACATCTGGGGCGGCCTGCTGGTCCTGTTCGGCATCTTCCTCAACGTCTACAGTAAGAACAGAGACCGGATGAAGCTTCCCTCCGTCCAGGATCTCCGGAGCTGGCTGGTCAGCGCCAAGAAGGTCCGACTGCTCTCTCAGAACATCTAGGAGAAGAGACCAACGTGTTGGTGGAGATACACCAGGCATGCCTCTCTCTGTGTGGCACCTCTCTCTGTGTGGCACCTCTCTCTGTGTGGCACCTCTCTCTGTGTGGCACCTCTCTCTGGGGGGGGGTAGTGTGGCACCTCTCTCTGTGTGGCACCTCTCTCTGGGGGGTTGTGTGCCACCTCTCTCTGTGTGCACCTCTCTCTGGGGGGTAGTGTGGCACCTCTCTCTGGGGGGTAGTGTGGCACCTATCTCTCTCTCGCTCTGGGGGGTAGTGTGGCACCTCTCTCTCTCTCTCTCTCTCTCTGGTGGTAGTGTGCCACCTCTCTCTCTATCTCTCTCTCTCTCTCTGGTGGTAGTGTGCCACCTCTCTCTCTCTCTCTATCCCTCTCCCTCTCTCTGGTGGTAGTGTGCTACCCCCCCTCTCTCTCTCTCTCTCTCTCTCTCTCTCTCTCTCTCTCTCTGGGGGTAGTGTGCCTCTCTCTCTCTCTCTCTCTCTCTCTCTCTCTGGGGATAGTGTGCCACCTCTCTCTATCTCTCTCTCTCTCTGGGCAGATTGACGATGCCCACCATCAGCCCCATCACCATTAACATGTGGTAACACTGTGGTGAGGCCAAGGACACACAGGGTGCACACAGCACCACAGAAGCCAGCCTGAGTTCCAACAACAACACACTCGGTACAGAGTACCTATATACTGTATCAAACTAATCACTACCAATACACACAATGAAACCCATGGAGGCCATCGGGGCCTGATACCTGAGATACAGGATGTCCACTTCTTCCTGCCTGTATGGAACGGTTACCGTCGTCAACGCAACACAACCAGCCATGTAGTGAGGGTGGGGCAGACGGCGTAGGATGTAGTGAGGGGTGTTGTTGTCCGACACAGGATATGCTCACCTCTCTTTCTCTGGGTTATATGCAGAGTTCCAGCACCCTGTGTACCGTCGACGGACGATAATGTCAGTGGTGTTCAAGGCGTGAAGCGATTCACCCATCATCTCTCTTTGGTTCTATAGAGAACGCCCACCGATCCACCTTAATGACCACCAATGAACATGACCATGTCGGGGTGATGGACGTCCCAGTAGGCCCCACCTCTTGTACCGCTACTGGTGGATAGAATGGCGCGACTCCGGACCACATTTGGACCCTTCCACCCGGTCTTAACGTGGCCCTGCTGACGGGCTGACGGGCTCTGAAAGCCCCACGGAAACCTTTTGGTAGGACGACGGACACGGGAGGACCTTTTTTTTTTTTTTTTTTAAAGACAAAGATAAAAGGGAAGCCGGGTCGTTAGCTAACCAAATAGCACAGTTTTGCACTGTTGACTTGTTGACTTTAACGCTTTAGCGGGTGGAAGGACTGAACCGACGGGAAGGAGTGGTCGACGGGAACGGAGCAGACGGGGTTAATGAATCGTGTCCGCAATGAATGTGTCCTGTAACCTTCCCCCCCACTGGAAGGGAAATGGCGCCCACTTTAAGTATTCACTTATATTCTTCCTGTGATGTCATCTGGGTTTAAAATCCATCTCTGCTCCATGAATGGGCCTCTGAATTTGTGAGGCCGTAAAATGTTTGTCTGAGCTATTACACACAAATGAGTTTTAAATGCTGATTCCAAGCTGTTAGCAACACTGGAATATAAACCACATTTAGGTGAGAGAACTCTGCTTAATATTTTAGTAATACTAGAACATAACCTCATATGGGTGTTAAAATTCAATATAATATTTTTGTCAGAGCCCCCTTCATTGTCTATGAAGCGCCCCCCAGATTTTACATCCCAGTGACATCACTGATTAGAGGGTTCTCTCTGATGTCTAGCTTTAGGAGAGAGAGGTGTGTTCATGCTCACAAATACAGACTGAACTGTCCTGGGGCCCAGGAAGAATGTACGTGAATTATGACAATGTAAGCATTCCCCTTTTTTTAAATACAAAGAAAAAAATACATATTCATAAGGAAAGGGTTGTATTTTATTTTCACCCGCATGTGCCAGAGCAACCGAGAAGGTTTTACTCGATCATTGTCTTGGTAGAAGTGGTGTGGTATATATGTAATTTATATATGATTGTGCTCTAAGAATACATGTGATCATGGGGGCGGAGCCTGCGTGCTCTTAATGTTTAGCAACATGTCCACTGCCATCGTTTGTAACCATTTGATTGGGTGATAAGGTATCGCTCTTTTTACATTAAAAACAAAACGGGGACATTTGTTGAAAAGTGTATGTGTGTGCATATTTACATTATTTGCACAATGTTTGTGTGTAATGTTTGTGTGTGTGCACGTTTGCACACGATCATGCATATTCTCCACTTGCACAACCTGAAAGTAGGCACTTCCGGCTGACTTCAGGTTGCGAATGGTACTTCCTGTCCCATCCAAATACATTGTTTTTAACTACTTTTCTCCCGTTATTTAAACGACTTTGTCGTCACAGAGAGGTAATGAAACGTTTGTATTATTATAGTATAGAATGTATTTAATAAGCAAACGTTTGTCAGCAGGGTTTTTGGGCTTTATTTCATGTAAAAACGTTTACTGTTAGTTTACTTGCTCACGCTAATTAAGGCTAATGCTGGCTAACAGGAGCTAGCGCAAGAAACGATGCCGCAAAGTATTGTTTATAGTGCATTTCTTGCCACCTTATAGCATTTGTACATTTGTATGACAGTCTATAATGCTCCCGTGAGGTTTTTCCGGACGTTTTGGTAATGATTTTCACTATAAAATCATATTTCTAAATGACAGGAAGTTGATAAACTGGCCGGAATAGCTTTGAGCTAACGATCTTTGCCGATACATTCCATTCTAAACGTAACGATAGTTGTTCAAAACATTACCTGTCTATATCATTTGTTCCTCAACGTTATATAGACAGGTAATGTTTTGTAAACTAACTGCAGCCTGCTACAGTTAGAAGCTAACGTTAGCCAGCAAGCTGCAGCCTGCTACAGTTAGAAGCTAATGTTGAGGAACAAATTATATAGACAGGTAATGTTGGCCGATCCATAGATGTGTGACTTGGCCATAAGGATTTGGATAGTCGACTTTGATTGGCTGATAGTCGACTAATAGTCGACTACCCCCCCGAATGAATGCTAAAGCATGCAATTGATGCATCTTGATATTTGTCTACTCTAGTGTGTTCATTAGATGAGTGAAATCCTCTTTCAGTGCCGTCAGTGTTTTCTTAGGCAGTTAGCATTGCTGGTATGCGTACCATTAGCGTTAGCCACGCTTCTAGGCCTCTTTGCTTTTGGAAAAAATTATACAAAAAAAGTATTATATATATATTTTTGCATTCGACTAAGAGGTTGGCAGTCGACTACGTCAACTTTCGATCGATTAGTCGACTATTCAACTAATCGGGGTCAGATGTAATTTATATTCTATATTCATATTGCATGTGACCGGATGTGAAAATTCACTACTGTATCTCCAAAAAGCCCTGTAAATCATCTGCCCTTTGTTAATTTGCTTAGATTTCTAGTACACCTGATCTCAAGAAGGTGCTGAATGAGCTCAATGACAATGTTCCATGCCTGGTCAATGTTAGCATGGTGGCATTCACTATCAAAGATGAAGGGGGAAAAAACATAATAATAATAATAATAATTTATATTCTCCTTTGGTTCATTACAATTTACTCAAGCCTAGTAACAGACACAATATTTCTGACACTGGGAATACATTCCCTGAGGTCCATAGATGTCCATAGATACCAATAACATGCAAATGGACCATGTCGAAGTGGAGCAATCTTCCATTTACTTGGGTATGTATGGCACATTTTCAGAAAATATGGCTCTGGCTTACCTCCTACTGGAGTGGAATCCTGCTACCAGGCACGGTGGCGCTATTCTCAAAACTCCACATTGGTAGATCTTGGTGAACTAATGCCTCGCAACAAATATCACACTGATTGGCCAGTTAGTGGTGCGATAATCACAGATCAAAATGTACAACTTTGACAAGAAATAACTTTTACACCACGTCAAATTGACACAAGATTTACACATTTCCAGCTATCCTTGGTCTCTACAAGGATAGGGGGGTGACAGGTGGCCCAGGAGGTAGAGCGGTTGTCTGGCAATCGGAAGGTTCCTGGTTCGATTCCAGATCCTCCCAACAGCATGTCAAAGTGTACTTAACCCCTAACTGCTTCTGATGAGCAGGGTTGCGACTACCGTCGGTGTGTGAATGTGTAAGTGAATGTGAGGTATAAACTAAATAAAAGCACTATATAAATGCAGTAAATTTGCCAAATACGACTTGGCAGGGTCTTGGCAGTGGGAGACAACTCTTTAACTTTAATGTTACTCAATGTTAATGTTACTCAGCTTTACATCTACACACATTTTATTATCATAATACACCTACTGTCTAAGCTAATCATGTGGTAGTTATTCATCAGATGCTACAGTCTAAGCTAATCGTGTGGTAGTTATTCATCAGATGCTACAGTCTAAGCTAATAGTGTGGTAGATATTCATCAGATGCTACAGTCTAAGCTAATCGTTTGTAGTTATTCATCAGATGCTACAGTCTAAGCTAATCGTTTGTAGTTATTCATCAGATGCTACAGTCTCTAAGCTAATCGTTTGTAGTTATTCATCAGATGCTACAGTCTAAGCTAATCGTTTGTAGATATTCATCAGATGCTACAGTCTAAGCTAATCGTTTGTAGTTATTCATCAGATGCTACAGTCTAAGCTAATCGTTTGTAGTTATTCATCAGATGCTACTGTCTAAGCTAATCGTTTGTAGTTATTCATCAGATGCTACAGTCTAAGCTAATCGTTTGTAGTTATTCATCAGATGCTACAGTCTAAGCTAATCGTTTGTAGTTATTCATCAGATGCTACTGTCTAAGCTAATCGTTTGTAGTTATTCATCAGATGCTACTGTCTAAGCTAATCGTTTGTAGTTATTCATCAGATGCTACTGTCTAAGCTAATCGCATGTAGATATTCATCAGATGCTACTGTCTAAGCTAATCATGTGGTAGATATTCATCAGATGCTACAGTCTAAGCTAATCGTGTGGTAGATATTCATCAGATGCTACAGTCTAAGCTAATCGTTTGTAGTTATTCATCAGATGCTACAGTCTAAGCTAATCGTGTGGTAGGCAGTGTTGGGCAAGTTACTCTTAAAAAGTAACTAGTTACAGTTACTAGTTACTTCTTCCAAAAAGTAACTAAATTACTTACTCAGTTACAAATTATAAAAGTAACTAGTTACTTCAGAAAGTAACTATTGCGTTACTTTCAAGTAAATTTGTTACATAAACAACATACACAAATCTAAACTATTTTAATGTTGCTGTGGGACAAAGTGAGACTAGCCTCCAATCAAATGCCATGTATGTAGATATTATGATTACTATGTTTATATAGTGGATCATACAAATACAAACACAATAGCTGTTTTGGAACTTTTGATATGTATTGCCCCTCAACAGGCCACAACTGGGCAACATTAAATACGAGATTACTCGTTACTGAAAAAACTAACGCGTTATTCCCATCACTGGATGTCATAGTATGATGTCATAATAGAACATTCTAGAACATTTGTGATGTCACAGTATGATGTCATAATAGTACATTCTAGAACATTCTAGAACATTTGTGATGTCACAGTATGATTTTCATAATCAAACATTCTAGAACATTTGTGATGTCACAGTATGATGTCATATCAAACATTCTAGAACATTTGTGATGTCACAGTATGATGTAATAATCAAACACTAGAACATTTGTGATGTCACAGTATGATGTCATAATCAAACATTCTAGAACATTTGTGATGTCACAGTATGATGTCATAATAGAACATTCTAGAACATTTGGTACAGTATATATTCAACAATTCTCTGATCAAGGTGGAGGGATATGGGTCAAGGAGTGATAGGGTGAAGATGTGTAGACTGAGGCTGGGGCACTGTGGGTTGAACAGTAGCTTGTTCATTGTGGGCAAACATCCAGATGGGGTGTGTGAATGTGGAGAGACTGAAACTGTCGGGCATGTCTTCCTAAAATGTGAAAGGTATAGGAAAGAGAGGGAAATCTTTTATAAAAGTCTGGTAGAGCTGGGAGTATCTTCCTTCTCTCTTAAATCATTCTTTGGCATGGATAATGAGAACCACCAGTTGATCACAGAGGCAGTGCTGACATTTCTGCATGCTTCAGAGTTGTACCAGAGGATATAGCGTTAGTGTATGTATTAGTATTGGACAGGCAAGAGGAGCAGAGAAGAAGGAGAAAGTGTGAGTTGAAGAGGCCTAAAGATGGAACACCACTAGTGTAGTATAAGAAATGAGGAGGGAAGAAATACGCCAAGAAAGAAGAAGAAGAAGAAGAAGAAGAAGAAGAAGAAGAAGAAGAAGAAGAAGAAGAAGAAGAAGAAGAAGAAGAAGAAGAGATCATCAAAAGAAGTGCGGAGGGCAGTAATACGCCACGATGCGTCTAATCTGCCGGAAATTCAAAAGAAGAAGAAGAAGAAGTTCTCAGATCGCAGAAGACCAAGTGAAGATCTCACTTGTTGTTTCCGGCTACTTGTCTGTAAGCTTGAATATATTCTGTAGATACAATTTAAAATCCCCACATGGAAAAGGAAACAATGTCCTGTACAATCCTTAATGACCTGCGTCTGGAGGGAAGGCTCTGTGATGTGGTTATTAAAGTCAACAGCACTGAGTTGAATGCCCACAAGGCCCTCCTGTGTGACTGCAGTGACTATTTCAGGTAAGTTTAGCTTGGTTCAGGTTAGCTTGGTTCAGGTTAGCTTTGTTAGTAAACAGATACCATACTGTACTTTTACTGTAAACAGATACTATACTGCACTTCTACTGTAAACAGATACTATACTGGACTTATACTGTAAAAAGATACTGCACTTCTACTGTAAACAGATAATATACTTCTACTGTAAACATATACTATACTGTACTTCTACTGTAAACAGATACTATACTCTACTTCTACTGTAAAAAGATACTATACTTCTACTGTGCTAAGACCCTATACTTCTACAGTGAAAATATATTACTACTAGGTAGGGCTGCAACTAATGACTAATTTGGTAGTCGACTAATCTGCTGATTATTTTTTCGATTAGTCGACTAATCGAAAACCAATGTTAAAAAAATAAATAAAAATAAAAAATTTTAATTACCCATCTTTGTGAAAGTGGCTTCTCAGCTCTGGTCCAGCTGAAGACAGAGCAGAGGAACAGATTGGACATTGAGCATGACCTCAGAGTTGCTTGTCTACCATCACCCCAGACTTTGAGACTCTTGTCAGGACCAAACAACAACATCATAACATGATGATCCCATAGCAAATTAAAATAATGACTCATGAAACATTTGAATTTGGATCTTTAAGCCACTTTAAATGAAAATGTATTTGAAGAACAATACAGCAATCACTCATAACAAGATAAATAAATTAAATAATACAAATTAAAGTGGAAGTGTACTTTAAATAACTTTTGTTTGCTGTGTGTGAGAGGAGTCCGTGTGTGTGTGTGTATGTGTGTGTGTCTTACTCTGATCGCTGTGTGAGTGAGAGGAGTGTGTGTACTGTGTAATTTGTGTGTGTGTCTTACTCTGATCGCTGTGTGAGTGAGAGGTGTGTACTGTGTAATTTGTGTATGTGTGTGTGTCTTACTCTGATCGCTGTGTGTGAGTGAGAGGAGTGTGAATGTGTGTGTGTCTTACTCTGATCGCTGTGTGTGAGAGAGAGGAGTGTGAATGTGTGTGTCTTACTCTGATCGCTGTGTGTGAGTGAGAGGAGTGTGTATGTGTGTGTGTCTTACTCTGATCGCTGTGTGTGAGTGAAAGGAGTGTGTATGTGTGTGTCTTACTCTGATCGCTGTGTGTGAGTGAGAGGAGTGCGTGTGTAATGTATTGTGTGTCTAGTCTGATCATCATCTCCTGCAGGGGAACAATGTTTTCAATGTCCAAAATTTGCTATGGGATCATCATGTTATGATGTTGTCTGGAACCCTGAGAAGCCACTCTCACAAATAAGTATAATAAATATATATATTTTTTTATCATTCCATTTGGGCTGTGGGGGTGCTTAATGTCTGAAGGAGTCGACCGAAGGCTTGTTGTCCTCTGCAAAAGCATGCAATTGGTCCACTGATGGATACATCTTGATATTTGTCTAGTCTAGTGTGTTCATTAGATGGGTGAAATCCTCGTTCAGTACCTCTGTGCCTGTTTTCTTAGGCAGTTGGCCTCTGGTATGCGTGCTATTAGCGTTAGCCACGCTTCTAAGAGGTTGGCAGTCGACTACGGCTCCTTTCGACCGATTAGTCGACTATTCAACTAATAGGGGTCAGCCCTAATTACTACACAGGACAGAATGTTGCTTACTGTTTACTCATCAGATATCTCTATACTCTGCGTCCCACAGAGCCCTCTTCACTCGCTGGAGCGACTCAGAGAAAGCAGTCTACAGTATCCCTGGGGTGTCCCCGGGTATGATGCAGCTCATCATAGAGTACGCCTACACACGCTTTGTGCTGGTGACAGCAGAGAACGTGAAAGAGCTTCTGGTGGCTGCAGACCAGCTTCGCGTCACTGGCATAGTAGGAGCGTGCTCTGACTTCCTAGAAGGCCAGCTGTCTCTGGAAAACTGTGTCGGCATCTGGAGGTTCACGGACATCTACTGCTGCCCTGACCTGAGGCGCAAGGGCCATCTCTTCATCGTGTGCCACTTTGAGGAGATGTTGCACGTCTCACAGGAGTTTGTGGAGCTGTCCCCGCAGCAACTGGTGGACATCATCGAGAGAGATGATCTGAACGTGAAGAGCGAGGAGACGGTGTTCGAGGCCGTCCTCCGTTGGATCGACCACTCCCGTGAGGAGCGTAAAACACACATCCCTTTGCTGCTGCCCAAGGTAACTAATTGTATTACGGATACACAAACATGGTTGCTAGTGCCTGAGCCACATTATTTTTAATTTTATTTTTATTATTTTACTTTTTCTTGTTTGTCTGTCTCTTGTCAAGGTCATTATGATTCATGTTACTGTTATTATTGTTGTCGTCGCTGTTGTCATTGTTATTATTATTATTATTATTATTATTATTATTATTATTATTATTATTATTGTTATTGTTATTGTTATTGTTATTATTGTAGTGTTATGTTCTGTTTTATGTATGAAAATTAAATAAAAACATTTATAAAATAAAAAAATAAAAATTGTATTACTGTGCATTACATTAAAACAACACTAGGTTCCCTAGTACAGTGGTTCTCAAACATTTGGGTCCAAACTGTTCCCTAGCAACAGAAACCGTCTACAACCGATGTCTAAGGTGTACCCGCTGTCTGCTTGTCTCTTCCCAGGTTCGCATGGGCTTGATGAGGCCTGACTACTTCAGGAACAACGTCCTGAACAACCCTGTGGTGAGGGACAGCCACGACTGCAGGGCCCTCATCCTCAGCGTCCTGAACCCCCCTGGCTCCGACAGGCTCCCAAACCCCCTGACCCGCCCACGCCTGCCCCAGGAGGTCCTATTGGCCATCGGAGGCTATAGTGGAGGCAGCGTGACCATTGACATGGAGGCTTACGATATCCGAGCCGGTGGATGGATGGACGTGAGTGTTGAGGGGGAGAGTCCCCGGTGGGGCCACGGCACCGCTTATCTCCACGGTCTGGTCTACTGCGTCGGTGGCTTGGACTACGCCGGACAGCATCTCAGCAGTGTGAGCACGTTCAACCCCGTCACTCGCAGCTGGCTGCAGATGGCTCCCATGCACTCACACCGCTGTGGGCTCAGCGTGGTCGTGTTGGACGGCTGTATCTACGCCATGGGAGGGTGGGTCGGAGACAGGATACTGAACACCGCCGAGCGCTACGAGCCTGAAACCAACCAGTGGACAGTGATCTCACCCATGCTGGAGCACAGGAGCCAGGCCGGGGCAGCAGCCCTCCAGGGCAAGGTGGGTGGAACTGAGGGACACAGGGTGCTAGATGAACACAAGGAACGTTAGATCAGAAATCATAAATGTCTTTATTGCCAAGTAAGCTTGCACATACAAAAGATGTGTCTGGGTCCTTTGGTGCATCAACATTAACAGACAATTAAAGTAGAATGAAATCAAATGGAATATATAAACTAAATTAGAATATTCTTTCTTATTACAGGTTTACATCTGTGGTGGCTGGCGTCTGCTCACAGCTGAGTGCTACAGCCCAGACACCGACCAGTGGACTCTGATCGCCCCCATGAGCAGAAGGCGTGCCGGAGTGGGAGTGGCTGCATATGGAGGACAGGTCTATGCGGTAGGTGCACACAGAGACAAATGCTTTATACTAGATATTTTTATCATTTGACTTTCAATGCTTCTGTGATGCCCTCATTTCCCTAAATGGATTAATACAGTGTCTGCCTGCCTGAGCCACACACTAAAACATTCCTCTCATGTGTCCTGTCCTCAGGTGGGAGGGTGGGACGGTAGAAACGACCTGCGTAGCGCGGAGGCCTTCAGCCCCTTGACTGACTCCTGGAGCGCCCTGCCCGACATGCTCACCCCCCGCAGCTACTTTGGCATCGCGGTGCTGGACGACCTGCTCTTCGTGGTCGGAGGCTACAATGACTTCATCTCCGTCTCCAACAAGGTGGAGCGCTACGACCAGAGCAGCGTCAGGTGGACTGCAGCCGAGGACATGAATATCCGGCGCCGTTACCTAAGCTGCTGCATAATGCATGGCCTGCCTAACATGAGCCAGTACGCTGCTCCCCGTGGAGGAGGAGGAGGAGGAGGAGGAGGAGGAGGAGGAGGAGGAGCAGGAGGAGGAGGAGGAGGAGGAGAAGGAGGACTAGGAGGAGGAGGATGAGGAGGAGGAGGAGGAGGAGGAGGAGCAGGAGGAGGAGGAGGAGGAGAGGAAGAAGAGGAGGAGGAGCAGGAGGAGGAGCAGGATGAGGAGGAGGAAGAGGAGGAGGAGAATGAGGAAGAGGAGGAGGAGGAGGAGGAGGAGGAAGATGAGGAAGTGTAGGAGAGGAGGAGGAGGAGTAAGAGGAGGAGGATGAGGAGCAGGAGGAGGAGGAAGAGGAGGAGGAGGAGGAGCAGGAGGAGGAGGAGGTGGAAGAGGAGGAGGAGGAGGAGGAGGAAGAGGAGGAGGGGGAAGAAGAGGAGGAGGAGCAGGAGGAGGAGGAGGAGGAAGATGAGGAAGAGTAGGGGAGGAGGAGTAAGAGGAGGAGGATGAGGAGCAGGAAGAGGAGGAGGAAAAGGAGGAGGATGAGGAGGAGGAGGAGGAGGAAGAGGAGGAGGTGGAAGAAGAGGAGGAGCAGGATGAGGAGGAGGAGCAGGAGGAGGAGGTGGAAGAAGAGGAGGAGGAAGAGGAAGAGGAGGAGGAAGAGGAGGAGGAGGAGGCGCAGGATGAGGAGGAGGAAGAGGAGGATGAGGAGAATGAGGAGGAGGAGCAGGAGGAGGAGGATGAGGAAGAGGATGAGGAAGAGGAGGATGAGGAGGAGGAGGAAGAGGAGGAGGAGGAAGAGGAGGAGCAGGAGGAAGATGAGGAGGATAATGAGGAGCAGGAGGAGGAGGAGGAAGAGGAGGAAGAGGAGGATCAGGAGGAGGAGGAGAAGGAGGAAGATGAGGATAAGGAGGAAGATGAGGAGGAGGAAGAGGAGGAGGAGCAGGAGGAGGGAGGAGGAGGAGGAAGAGGAGGAGCAGGAGGAGGAGGAGGAGGAGAATGAGGAGGAGGAGGAGGAGGAGGAGGAAGATGAGGAAGAGTAGGAGCAGGAGGAGGAGGAAGATGAGGAAGAGTAGGAACAGGAGCAGGAGGAGGATTAGGAGGAGGAGGAGAAGGAGGATTAGAAGGAAGAGGAGGAAGAGTAGGAGGAGGAGAAGGAGGATTAGAAGGAGGATGAGGAAGATGAGGAAGAGGAGGAGAAGGAGAAGGCGGAGGAGGAAGATGAGGAGGAGGAGGAAGAGGAGGAGGAGGAGGAGGAAGATGAGGAAGAGTAGGAGGAGCAGGAGGAGGAGGCAGCAGGGGATCCATCTAAGAACCTTAAACATTTATTAGACCAAAAGAAATCCTAAGAAATTAATAAATTACTATCAGCCAAAGGTGGTGCATTTCTTTCTTCTAGTAATTCAGACAATATCGTTTTTTTGTTTGTGTAATGTAATGTAATATCTGTTTTTAGTTTGTGTAATGTAATGTAATATCTGTTTTTAGTTTGTGTAATGTAATGTAATATCTGTTTTTAGTTTGTGTAATGCACATAATATGGGAACTTTTATCCATATGGTTGAGCCTGTTAGGAATTGCACCCCCAACCCAAGCAGATTGCAGATCACTCTCTCTATATGGAGGTAAAAAAGGAAGTATGGTAAAAATAATTGGCATAAAAAGGGCACTTTTTTATGAGGCACAAAAGGGCAGGTGCTTGTGCACCCGTTGGGCTCTATGTGTGCACATGCCTGCTCGCTGTGCCCTTGAGCAAGGCACCTCAGCTTTAACCGCTCCAGTGTTAGCTGCGCAGGGGCCAGTAGTAGAGTGCCTGACCATAGTGTCTTTATACCTGTATCACTGGTCATATAAATGCAAAGAAACTATCTAACATTGGGTTGGATGATAATGCCTGTGTCTGGTTTCAGGATTATCTATCTTCTAGGCGGCAGTGTGTGAAGTTAGGTCAAGCACAATCAGAATTCTTGGTCATGACTAAAGGTGTGCCACAAGGTTCAGTTTTGGGTCCTGTCCTTTTTACAATTTATATTAATGATATTGTTTCTTCTTTGTATGGATGTCATGCCCATCTGTAAGCTGATGACACAATTGTGTACTGTATTGCAGACTCTGTACAGCTGGCCTTTGAGAAATTGCAACTTTCCTTTTATGCTCTACAGGATGCCCTTACTAGTCTTAAATTGGTTCTTAATGCTAGTAAGACAAAGTTTATGTTATTTTCAAGAGCAAGGAATATTAACCTTGATGATGTGAGGATATCTACTGTCAGTGGCTCTTGTATAGAGAGAGTCACTGAGTATAAATATCTTGGCCTGTGGCTTGACGAGAAATTAACATTTAAGTTCCATGAGGAAAATCTTGCCACTAAACTGCGACAGAAAATTGGTTTCCTGTACAGAAACAGATCCAATTTTCCTCTATTTAGTAGAAAAAGAATTGTGGAATCAGTCTTCTTATCAGTTTTGGACTATGGTGATGTAATTTATAGGCATGCTGCGGCATCAACTCTTAAACCTCTGGATTCTGCATATCACTCAGCTCTCAGATTTATAACTGGTGACAGATATGATACTCACCATTGTGTCCTGTATGATAGGGTGGGTTGGCCTTCTCTTGCAGAAAGGCGCAACAAACACTGGTATTTATTCATTTTTAAAGCCCTTATTGGTAAACAACCTGTTTATATCTCCTCACTGTTAAATTGGAATATTGGAACCTATTCAACTCGATCGAATGACTGGATGGTTCTTAGGGTTCCTCAGATTTGTTCTGAGCTAGGGAAGTCAGCCTTTTCCTTTGATGCCTCTAACTCATGGAATGTCCTTCAACTCACGATAAATTGGAGGTTCTCCCTTCCCTTGGAATGTTTAAATGTATGATTTCAGACCATTGTGTGACTACCTGTAACTGTTTTAGTTGATATTTTAAAATTATTTTTAAACGTTTTTAATTTGTTTTACTCTGGTGTTTAAATTTCTGTGAATATTGTTTTTATTATGTACTGTACAATCGTCGTTTCTGTAAATGAGGGAAACCTCAGATGCTTACGATTTTAAATAAAGGTTGAAATGAAAGAAAAAAAAATTAAATCAAATTGATTTGTAAAGCCCGAAATCACAAGTTAATGTCCCCATGGGCCGGACAAGTCTTCTTTAAACTATTCAAGAAGAAACATCCCAATAAATCAAGAACAAAAAACCCACCATGAAATCCAAAATAAATGTAAAATAATAAATGCAACACTCCCAGACATACCCCAGCGAAGGTAAGGACAACCCTATAGCAATAGGAAAAAAGCACCACAGGCGATGTGGAGGAGAGAAACCTTAGAAGGGCCGTTCAAGGGGGGATCTCCCTTCTTGGATGTCGGTGATAATAGTGTTGCTATGGATGGGTGGAGAATAAAACAGGTGAATAGTTGGTATGTATGTACATATACGTGTAATAAAACACAAATATGTGCATGCAATAGCAACTGGGGTACATTTTTTAAACAATTAAATATATTACAACTCTGTACATACATGTGATTAGCATTATACTCAGTAGAACAAATGTATATATCTTATACCCAGCTTAATCACTATATTAATATTACTATTGCACTTTACTGTTACATTTGCACTCGGGTTTGATGCCCCACTTATTTTCATTGTAATGTACTTATGCTGTATGATGGGCAGTGTTGGGCAAGTTACTTTTAAAAAGTAACTAGTTACAGTTACTAGTTACTTCTTCCAAAAAGTAACTAAATTACTTACTCAGTTACAAATTATAAAAGTAACTAGTTACTTCAGAAAGTAAAAAAAAAATGTATTACTTTTTTTAAATATATTATATTTATGATCATTATTATAATTATTATTATTAAATAGAATAATTTTCTATAGGCTTGCCGTGGGATACTGGTGTCATTCTGTGTTCAGGCATCCAGAGTAAATTAATTGCCTACTGCCCCTTTAACAACTTATAGGCTTGGTAAGTTTCACTTTCCCTTCTAGAGAGGATTTAACTGCACGAGACTAAATACTAGAGAACAGATGACATATTACAACAATGGCAGAGGATTATTTGGATTTAACTGGAGAGGAGCTCAGATGATCAGTCCGAAAAAGTATGTTTCTTTTTTTATTTGATCAGCGTGAGTCCAGCGGGGAGAATGTTGTTGTTGTTGTTTGTTGGCGACGTGCGTGTGTGTGTGTGTGTGTGTTTCTGCGATGCGAGGCGTGTGTGTGTGTGTGTGTGTGTGTTGGCGATGCGCGGCGTGTGTGTGTGTGTGTCGGCGATGCCGCGGCGTGTGTGTGTGTGTGTGTTGGCGATGCGCGGCGTGTGTGTGTGTGTTGGCGCAGAGATCTGTCTGATGAAAAAAACTGCATAGTAACCCGCTGCATTTTTTGGCAGTAACGGTAACGGCGTTATTAAGATTGGAAGAGTAATCCGTTAGATTACTCGTTACTGAAAAAACTAACGCCGTTAGTAACGCCGTTATTTATAACGCCGTTATTCCCATCACTGGTGGTAGGTATTCATCAGATGCTACAGTTTAAGCTAATCGTGTGGTAGTTATTCATCAGATGCTACAGTTTAAGCTAATCGTTTGTAGAGATTCATCAGATGCTACAGTTTAAGCTAATCGTTTGTAGTTATTCATCAGATGCTACAGTCTAAGCTAATCGTTTGTAGATATTCATCAGATGCTACAGTCTAAGCTAATCATGTGGTAGATATTCATCAGATGCTACAGTCTAAGCTAATCATGTGGTAGATATTCATCAGATGCTACAGTTTAAGCTAATCGTTTGTAGATATTCATCAGATGCTACAGTCTAAGCTAATCGTTTGTAGAGATTCATCAGATGCTACAGTCTAAGCTAATCGTTTGTAGATATTCATCAGATGCTACAGTCTAAGCTAATCGTTTGTAGAGATTCATCAGATGCTACAGTCTAAGCTAATCGTTTGTAGATATTCATCAGATGCTACAGTCTCTAAGCTAATCGCGTGGTAGATTCATCAGATGCAGGAGGTCTCCGGTGACGCCTCACACGGAGCTAACAGGCTGCCACACGCCATCAGAAGGCAGAACAACAACAGCGATATATCCCAAGTTGGCAGGAAATGTTAGGAAAGTCTTTTGTTTCGTCCTTGATGATGATCTCCTGCTTGTGTGTGTGTGTGTGTGTCTTTGTTATGTCCGTGTGTCTCTGGCTCAGCTCCTCCCGGTGTGAAATGACAGAGACTTGCCAGCGCAGCAGGAGGGTACGGAGGACGTGGCTCACAGTGTCGCTCTCCTCTAATGGAGGAGCAGATATTACACTGTTACTGCCATGCGGGAAACCCAACGCCGGGCCAATTAGTAATTTGGTATTTCATAAAAGCCTGGCAGGTTCCGCGGGATGATGACACACTGACAGGGCTGCTCTCTTCTCCGGGGGCCAAGGGCTCCCAGCTACAGGACTGCTGGAACACACACAGGCGTGCGCACACTGCACACACACACACACAGGCACACATATACACAAGCAGGCACGCACACACACACAGGCACGCATTTACACACACAGGCACGCATTTACACACACAGGCACGCATTTACACACACAGGCACGCATTTACACACACGCATAATAATAATAATAATAATAATAATAATAATAATTCATTTATTTTGTATAGCGCTTTTCAAGGACCCAAAGTCGCTGACAATAGGCAAATGCCCTCAGCTAGAATACGCATTCAATCAATGTTATAAGACATTGATATCAGGAGCTATCTGTAGCTACTGCTAGCCCGGTAGATAACGTTAAGACAATTTAGTTTACTGGGACAGATCGACTAACGTGAGCTAGCTAACGCGAGCTAACGAGGGAATGGAGGTATTACGCACTCGACTATTGCTGGAGCATTTGTTGATATCAGCAGCTATCAGTAGCTAGCCAGCTAGATACCGTTAGACAATGCCTCGTCATGTATTAAACTAAAAGTGAATAGTTGACTGGGTCATTGTTTAAACAGTAACGGAGGTCCGCTCTTCTAGAGCAGACTGCCTGTGTTGACATGAGCACTGCGAGCAGAAGCCCTTAGCCAATAGTATCCCGCTGCAGGGCTGGGCGGATATGACTCGTTGCCACGTTTTTTTTCAAAATAAGAGTATCATACGAACCTAATTGTTGCTAACTGCCAGAGCCATCGATATTATGACTGGAGATGCGCTTGGGGCGGAAATGAGACCTGCACAGATTTTCAAAATAAGAGTATCGTTATGAACTTGATTGATTACACGTCACACGGCGGGCAGCCCTCTAAGTGTCAAGCGCCAACGGTAAAAACTGACCGCCCCTGGCGGGCGGCGGGCTTTAGTTTCGGTCCCTGAGTGAAAGGGTTTTAAAGGGATAGTTCAAATAGTTTATTTTACATTAAATTGTATGAAATACTTAAGCTGACTTTGCCGAGTCCTGTGGTGGAAGTGCTGGCCGTGTTCTGAACGAGGTCCGGTAGTAACAGTTTTAAGCCACAACACCACACCAGAATACCCTGAACACATTTAACCCTTTCACTGCCACACTACCAAAATGGTTAATCCTTTCACTGCAACAATACATCAGGTTAACCCTTTCACTGCCACACGACAACGGGCCAATCCTTTCACAGCCACACTACAGAAGGTTAACCATTTCACTGCCACACTACAGACTGTTTACCGTCTGTAGTGTGGCAGTGAAAGGTTAACCGTCTGTAGTGAAAGGGTTAAAGGAACACACCAACATTATGGGAAATGCACTACCATCTTCTTCAGACAAGAAGACAAGAAGAACTTCCTCTCTGTGCGTTCAGTAGAACGCCATCCGACTCCAAGCTAGCCTAACTTGGCACAAATGAATGGAGGCGGATACAGACCTATATTCTAGCTTAACACCCCTGCGAGAGGTGTTTTTGGCCAACAGCTACTGTAGGCTAGCTGGTCCCTATTCGCTTCCATTCATTTGTGCTAAGCCGGATAGCTTTCTACTGAACGCACAGAGAGGAAAACTGGTATCCATCTTCTTGTCTCTCTCTGGGGAAGACGGTAAGCACATGTCCTATAATGTTGGCGTGTTCCTTTTAACACTTGGATCCGTCTAAAATCACTCTAGACGGCCAGCATTTCATAATAGACTTGCATAGTCCGTGGGGCTGTTTGTAGAGCTAAATCTATACTTTATAGTATTGCTATCTGTCCATTCTCATTGTCAATTGACACCATAAACCGTCCCTTCAAAATGGCTTAAAGAAAACATTTTTTCATCTATACGTTCTCATTTTATAGCGTCTTGAATATAAGCGTTATAAGGGATTTGGTCTAGTATATTTCCTGGAAGGCGAGATACAGGCCGCTAAGCTACTAACGTTAAATACAATGGCATTTCGGATACAGAAGCTACAGTTAAAACTCAAACTGCATATAATCGATATGATGGTCCACCATGAATGCATGAAAGGGGGGGGGGGGGCGGGGGACGTCGTTTCTGATTATTGATTACCAATAACCGCGTTAGCCTCAGTAGCCACATTCGCTGACCGGGTGGATGGCTATCATAACAAGCCCTGATCAGCATGTCATTTACGTGAAAAAGATCTTACCGTGGGCCGGTTGGATTCCCCAAATGATTTCCCAGTTATCGATCGCCATCTGGTAGATCGATATGTCCATTGGCTGATGATATATTCCTTTACTGCACACTGAAATCCGCGTCCCAAAACGTATTCCAAGCTACAGCCTATAGGCATCGCTTCATGTTAGCAGAAAACTACATTGGAGTTCCATAAAAAACAAGACAACTTCTGCCACAGGGAACACTGCATTATCGAGATAGCGCCCTAAGAGGATCTGGCCGGTAATGCACTTTTTCGAATTCAAAAGAGTAGGGTACTTCTGCAGTGCTGCTCGGTGACATTGAGTAGGTTATTAAAATGGAATAAAAGCCAAAACAAGCTTGCCACGGACATGTCCGTGATTGGTCCTCAACCGTTGGATTCGAAACACGGATTTATCCGTGGTCGGGCGGGAATGTGTTAAGGGTTTTGTTTCAAGAACTGTAAAAGGAAATGAAAATAAGTCTTTCAACAACTTCACATCCAGTGAAAACGCAGAATTTCCCTTGTGATGAATAAAGTATTTCTACATAAGGTATTTCTAAATAAAGTATTTCTAAATAAATTAAAGTGTTCTGAATGAAACCATTCTAATGGTGATGTCATAGTGACTACTGGCCGTTGAGAGCTACAGTATATAGTTCTAGAATTCGTTGAGAGCTACAGTATATAGTTCTAGAATTCCAAGATATAAGTCGGAGGAATCTCACACCACAAAGGGTTCAAAAGAGGACGCGTTTCAGCCTCGTTGTGGAGGCGACTGACTTGTGTTTATTTTCTCATCATATGTCTCCTGCTGTCGATGTGCACCAAGAAATAATATTATTATTAATAATAATATTATGGGCTGGACAAATGTTCTGAGGAGGGCATTAAACTCGCATCAAGCTTGATCTTCAGCACCTTTTACACATGTGGTCATATTTCCATGCTCTAAAACAATATTTGCGTACGTGCGTGTGTGTGTGTGTTTTTCAGGTGTGATGCTCATATCCCTAGCGTTATGTGCGGACGCTGCCATTGGGAACGTGCAGGAGAAAGCAATGAAGCTCCATAATGGCTCCAACTCTGAAATGGTACAAATTCTTACTACGCTGACGACACAGTACAATTCAAACTACACTGACGACACAGTACAATTCAAACTACGCTGACGACACAGTACAATTCAAACTACGCTGACGACACAGTACAATTCAAACTACGCTGACGACACAGTACAATTCAAACTACGCTGACGACACAGTACAATTCAAACTACGCTGACGACTAGGGGTGTAACGGTACATGTATTCGTCACGCGAATTTACGGTACGTGTCTCACGGTGCGGTACGTGCAGCCATACGAAGAATACGTTTCATACATACCACTAGGTGAAAGGCTATGCTCAATATCTTTACTTTACTTTACACTGGCTTACTAACAGTCAGAAGGTCATTCATTTAACGTTGCATATCAAGCTTGGATTGCCACATTTAGATGATGAATAAAACGTTGAAGCTTGTAAAGGCATGAACAAGCCGACGGAACAAATGAACGCGCACTCTGCTGCACTCGGCTGTTTCTCCTCTCCTCTCCTCTCCTCTCCTCTCCTCTCCTCTCCTCTCCTCTCCTCTCCTCTCCTCTCCTCTCCTCTCCTCTCCTCTCCCCTCCCCTCTCCTCTCCTCTCCTCTCCTCCTCTCCCCTCCCCTCCCCTCTCCTCTCCTCTCCTCTCCTCTCCTCTCCTCTCCTCTCCTCCCCTCCTCTCATCTCCCTCTCCTCTCCTCTCCTCTCCTCTCCTCTCCTCTCCTCTCCTCTCCTCCCCTCCTCCCCTTACCTACAGGCGTTACTGAAACAAAACCATACATTGTAGTGATTGTTATTTGTACATAATTCACCCACGGAACTATTGTTAGGAACAAGAGTTCCGCCCGAACATTATAGGAGGTGGCACTTACTGCCACCACGGGTCAGTCTTCTGCACGCAACGTAGCCGTAGCATGTTGTATTTGTGTACTGAATAAAAGCTGTTCGCTCTACCGAGCTACCGTCTCCGACTCCCATCTCTCGGCACTACACTGGTGACCCCGACATTGGTCTCGCTGAAGTATCAGGGACCGAACCGAACATGGCAAACGATGCCGTTATTATTCGATTGCCGGAGTTTTGGGAGCATTCTGCGGCGGCGTGGTTCGCGCAAACAGAGGCGCAGTTCGCCCTACGAGGGGTTGACGACGACGCCGCGAGGTATTACCACGTCGTCTCGAGCCTCGGGAGCACTACAGCGGCGAGGACGGTAGGCTTCATAACAGCTCCGCCTGCACGGAATAAATATGAGGCGTTTAAGACGCACCTACTCAGTATATTCGAGTTGTCACAGTCAGAGCGGGCCCGACGCTTGCTGGCTTTACGAGGCTTGGGGGACAGCAAGCCTTCGGAGCACATGGAGATGATGTTAAACCTGCTGGGTGCAGAACGGCCTGATTTCCTGTTTATCGAACTGTTTCTCAGGCACATGCCGCCACACGTGCAGACGGCACTTGCCAATACAGCGGCTACGGATCCCCGGGCTTTAGCAGAAGAGGCTGACCGCTTCTACCTGGCCACTCGACACTTTGCCCCAGGGCTAATAGCCTCGACATGCGGTTACACGCCGCAGGGGGGAGGGGCGAGGAAGATCAGGAGCAGCGCGGCCGCAGGCCTGTGTTATTACCACGCACGTTTCGGCGCGAGGGCGACAAGATGCCGTTCCCCTTGCACGTTCGGCATAACGCGTAAATGCAGACACCTGCGCCCAGTAGCAGCGGTGAGCGCAGGTATGTCGAACCGGCTGCTTTTCATTAGAGACACACTCTCCGGTTGCAAATTCCTCTGCGACACCGGAGCTCAGAGGAGCGTCCTGCCGGCTACGAAAGAGGACACCGCCGGCGATAATAGAGGTCCACGCCTGACGACCGCCAACGATACCCCTATCCGCACCTACGGTACAAGGACCGTGGAACTGTGTTTTGGGGGCCAGCGGTTCACGTGGGACTGCATCACGGCCGACATTTCGTTCCCACTACTGGGGGCAGATTTCCTGGGTGCACACGGTCTCCTCGTGGACATTAGACATGGCCGCCTAATAAACGCACAGACACGGGCTTCGTTGGCATGTGTCCGCGAGGGGGCGACATACGGCGGCCTTCTTACAGCTTTCACCGACCACGAACCCCTCACGACGTCTGAGTCAAAGGTAGCGGAGCCATGGTCGGCACGACAAGAGCTCGCGTACGATTCCGAGGGCGCCGCGGGACACGTCGCCGAGAAGCCCAACGTCGTCATCGGAGCTGTACAGCCGGACCTCGACTACGTCGACAGGGGCTCGGAACAGGCCTCCGACCACGACATCCAGGCCCTCGGGACTGCAGATTCCAGTCTACGCCTGGAGGACGTCGCGATTGGTCACTCGGGTCCGACGCTGCGGGATGACCTATCCACCGGACACCCTAGCCCACAGGCCCCTGAGGACTGGCGAAGGCTCGCCTTTGAGGTGGGGTACAACCACCACAAGATTGAACCCGCCCACATAGACATTTCCCAGCCCTTAGAGCTGGCCCTCTCCCCCCGCCGGGGCCGTCCGCCGCTACCCCGGGACCCGCCAACGACGGAGCCGCCGTTGGCCTCGTCGACGTCTGTGCCCCCGGGTGTCGGGGAGGACACGGGCGCTTGCGCCGCCCCTACCTCCCCGCCCCTGGCTTTCCGCACTCACCGTGGCCGGTTCATGCCCCCGGGCGCCGTGGAGGGCGCAATCGCTTGCACCGCGCCCCGGGTTGTCCGCTCACGCCGCGGCCGGGTCGTTGTCTCTCCCCGCCGTGGAGATTTTGACCATGGTTGAATTCTGGGGGGGCTTGTGTAGTGATTGTTAATTGTACATAATTCACCCACGGAACTATTGTTAGGAACAAGAGTTCCGCCCGAACATTATAGGAGGTGGCACTTACTGCCACCACGGGTCAGTCTTCTGCACGCAACGTAGCCGTAGCATGTTGTATTTGTGTACTGAATAAAAGCTGTTCGCTCTACCGAGCTACCGTCTCCGACTCCCATCTCTCGGCACTACAACATACAATATGTTTGTAACACAGCATATGCAATAGGCTGAAAATTTTCATCGTTTTCTTGTTCGCCTAATAATGTTAATCAATGGAAAGACACGCACACACACAAACACACCAACTTTCTTTTGCGCTACTTTCCAGCTGATCCGAGAAAAAAAGGGAAAAAAATAAAACACGCAAGCGTACTTTTGCTGATCTGGACTGGTCCTTTGAGCTCCTCTCCAGTCGAGCTGCTCCGGTGTTTAAATCCAAAACATTGATAAATCCTCTCATTGTTGCGTAACATGGCATCTCTTCTCTAGTCTTTCTCTGCGTCACATGAAGTAAAATCTACTCTAGAAGTGAAAGTGAAACTATACAACGGTGGGGGGAGGCGGCAGTAGGCAAGTAATTTACTCGAGTGGATTCCTGAACACAGAATGACACCGTTATCACTGACTGACTAGCAAGCCTAGGTGGAACTAAGTATAACTTAATAAAAAATAATTATATATAATAATTATTATTATTATAAATATATAATAATCATAAATATTGTTTTCCTGTGTACCGAACCGTGAGCCCAAAACCGAGGTACGTACCGAACCGTGGCTTCCGTGTACCGTTACACCCCTAATGACGACACAGTACAATTCAAACTACACCGACTACACAGTACAATTCAAACTACACAGTACAATTCAAACTACACCGACTACACAGTACAATTCAAACTACACAGTACAATTCAAACTACACCGACTACACAGTACAATTCAAACTACGCTGACGACACAGTACAATTCAAACTACGCTGACGACACAGTGATGTAACTGGTATGTACTGGTTTGTGTGTGATGTGACTGGTTTGTGTGTGTGATGTGACTGGTATGTACTGGTTTGTGTGTGTGATGTGACTGGTTTGTACTGGTTTGTGTGTGTGATGTGACTGGTGTGTACTGGTTTGTGTGTGTGATGTGACTGGTATGTACTGGTATGTACTGGTTTGTGTGTGTGATGTGACTGGTATGTACTGGTTTGTGTGTGTGATGTGACTGGTGTGTACTGGTTTGTACTGGTTTGTGTGTGTGATGTGACTGGTTTGTACTGGTTTGTGTGTGTGATGTGACTGGTTTGTACTGGTTTGTGTGTGTGATGTGACTGGTTTGTACTGGTTTGTGTGTGTGATGTGACTGGTTTGTACTGGTTTGTGTGTGTGATGTGACTGGTCTGTACTGGTTTGTGTTGCAGGTGCTGTACTCGTACTCCATCGGCTTCCTGTACATCCTGACCGGCCTGTTCATGGTGGGGGGTCTGGGCCCTGCAGTAGCCTTCTGTTCAGAGGTCAGAGGTCGCCTGACGACAGGACTATGAATTCACATTCAATGTATTTTGTTTTGCATGCTGTTTTGTTTTCCCATCTCTACTCCCTGGCGCCAGCGTTTCAGACCGTTTTAACTGTTTGTTATCGCCATCGTATATTCTATGTATGTCGTATGCATTGTATTTTATTTTTCAACATGATGAAACAAATCTTTAATCTGGCATCACATCCAATGTTTGGTGATTCTGTTCCTGGTGATGGATGCAAATTAGCGCATATTTAATTAGGTGACGCCTATTTTGCATAATATATAAACATAAAATCTCAGAAAACTTGCAATACATTTTTTCTTAGTTGGGAAAGTTTCATAGTGATATCTATTAAAATATAATATTTGCCTCTTCGCCTCTAGGCTGTCTCGCCTTAACCCTTTCACTGCCACACGACAGAAGGTTAGCCCTTTGGTATCACACAACCGACGGCGATGCTCCATCATTAGCAGCATTAGCTCCGCATCTGCGGAGCTAATGCTGCTAATGATGGAGCATCGCCGTCGGTTGTGTGATAGTAAAGGGCTAACCTTCTGTATTGCCACAGTGAACGGGTTAACCGGCTGTCGTGTGGCAGTGAAAGTAACTTCCCCTGAACCCTCTGTCCCCTCAGCATCCGGTGACGACGTACGGTTACGCGTTCTTCTTCTCCCTGACGGGTTACTTCGGCATCTCCTTCGTGTTGGCGCTGATCAAACTCTTCGGAGCCCTGGTGGCAGTCACGGGTGAGAGCTGCTATTATTCTATTCAGTTCAGTTCTGCTCTATCCTATTATGTTATCTATTATGATTTACCAAACGGAGAAGGTAAAGACGACTTTAAACTGTTAAAACGGTAATCCAGAACTGTTTTATTGCACTGTGAAAACATTTGTATGTGTCTGTCTGCACTTCATGTGCTCATTTTATATCTATTCTATTCTACTATTTTATTGCACTGCACTATTTTACTCTGTCTATTCTATCTTATTATTTTTATTATTGTCTATTTTTAAAACTGAATCAAACCATAAACAAGGTGGCCTGTTGGGATGTTAAGATCCTAATGTGAAAAACTGTGATTTTATATGTCTGCACTTTATGTGCTCATTGTATGTCTGTCTTTTTCTGTTGTGAAGCACTTTGAGCTGCAGTTTTTGTATGAAAGGTGCTATACAACGTAAACGTATAAGTTTATTATTTATTATTATTATTATTATTATTATTATTATTATCCCAGGTCACCGAAAACGAATGCTGATTTAGTTATTAGCACATCATCTCGCACACATATCCAAGCACTGTGACCAGTTCTCCAGTCAGCTTGTACAGAGACGGAACCTTGACCTTCTGGATAGAAAGAGCTCGACTAACATTGCTAATGATAAGTGGGGGAATAGGGCTAGAGTTCCAACAAATCTGAACGATCCCTTTTTAAGCTACAGTTTCCAGGGAAGGTTGAGGACACGACATGTTGTTCTAACTAACGGTCTCCTTCACGCCGTCTGCAGTCACCACCGGACGGAAGGCCATGACCATCGTGCTCTCCTTCATGTTCTTCTCAAAGCCTTTCACCTTCCAGTAAGTGTCCTGCTCACCTCACTTTGGCCCACTTTGCTCGTTGCTCGTAGAGTTTACACTGTGTCCAGAGATTATCAATATATATTGGTTAAGACCCTGACAGAGAGGATCAATGATGTAGTGGTTAAGACCCTGACAGAGATGATCAATATATTGGTTAAGACCCTGACAGAGAGGATCAATGATGTAGTGGTTAAGACCCTGACAGAGATGATCAGTGGTGTAGTGGTTAAGACCCTGACAGAGATGATCAATGATGTAGTGGTTAAGACCCTGACAGAGAGGATCAATGATGTAGTGGTTAAGACCCCGACAGAGAGGATCAATGATGTAGTGGTTAAGACCCCGACAGAGAGGATCAATGATGTAGTGGTTAAGACCCTGACAGAGATGATCAGTGGTGTAGTGGTTAAGACCCTGACAGAGATGATCAATGATGTAGTGGTTAAGACCCTGACAGAGAGGATCAATGATGTAGTGGTTAAGACCCTGACAGAGAGGATCAATGATGTAGTGGTTAAGACCCTGACAGAGAGGATCAATGATGTAGTGGTTAAGACCCTGACAGAGAGGATCAATGATGTATTGGTTAAGACCCTGACAGAGATGATCAATGATGTATTGGTTAAGACCCTGACAGAGAGGATCAATGATGTATTGGTTAAGACCCTGACAGAGATGATCAATGATGTAGTGGTTAAGACCCTGACAGAGAGGATCAATGGTGTAGTGGTTAAGACCCTGACAGAGATGATCAGTGGTGTAGTGGTTAAGACCCTGACAGAGATGATCAATGATGTAGTGGTTAAGACCCTGACAGAGATGATCAATGATGTAGTGGTTAAGACCCTGACAGAGATGATCAATGATGTAGTGGTTAAGACCCTGACAGAGATGATCAATGATGTAGTGGTTAAAACCCTGACAGAGATGATCAATGATGTAGTGGTTAAAACCCTGACAGAGAGGATCAATGATGTATTGGTTAAGACCCTGACAGAGATGATCAATGGTGTCGTGGTTAAGACCCTGACAGAGATGATCAATGGTATATTGGTTAAGACCCTGACAGAGATGATCAATGGTATATTGGTTAAGACCCTGACAGAGATGATCAATGGTATATTGGTTAAGACCCTGACAGAGATGATCAATGGTATATTGGTTAAGACCCTGACGGAGAGGATCAATGGTGTAGTGATCAGTGGTTTCCCCAAATGTTGCTGTTTCTTGAAGTGCCCTCCGTGTCCTCCTCTTCAGGTACATCTGGGGCGGCCTGCTGGTCCTGTTCGGCATCTTCCTCAACGTCTACAGTAAGAACAGAGACCGGATGAAGCTTCCCTCCGTCCAGGATCTCCGGAGCTGGCTGGTCAGCGCCAAGAAGGTCCGACTGCTCTCTCAGAACATCTAGGAGAAGAGCCCGACGTGTTGGTGGAGATACACCAGGCATTCCTCTCTCTGTGTGGCACCTCTCTCTGGGGGGGGGTAGTGTGGCACCTCTCTCTGTGTGGCACCTCTCTCTGGGGGGGGTAGTGTGGCACCTCTCTCTGTGTGGCACCTCTCTCTGGGGGGTTGTGTGACACCTCTCTCTGTGTGGCACCTCGCTCTGGGGGGTAGTGTGGCACCTATCTCTCTCTCGCTCTCTGGTGGTAGTGTGCCTCTCTCTCTTTGAGGGTAGTGTGCCCCTCTCTCTCTCTCTCTTTCTCTCTCTCTTTGAGGGTAGTGTGCCTCTCTCTCTTTGAGGGTAGTGTGCCCCTCTCTCTCTTTCTCTTTCTCTCTCTCTTTGAGGGTAGTGTGCCCCTCTCTCTCTCTCTCTTTCTCTCTCTCTTTGAGGGTAGTGTGCCTCTCTCTCTTTGAGGGTAGTGTGCCCCTCTCTCTCTCTCTCTCTCTCTCTCTCTCTCTCTCTCTCTCTCTCTCTTTGGGGGTAGTGTGCCTCTCTCTCTCTCTCTCTCTCTCTCTCTCTCTCTCTCTCTCTCTCTCTCTCTCTCTCTCTTGGGGATAGTGTGCCTCTCTCTCTCTCTCTCTCTCTCTCTCTCTCTCTCTCTCTCTTTGAGGGTAGTGTGCCCCTCTCTCTCTCTCTCTCTCTCTCTCTCTCTCTCTCTCTCCGGGCAGATTGACGATGCCCACCAATCAGCCCCATCACCATTAACATGTGGTAACACTGTGGTGAGGCCAAGGACACACAGGGTGCACACAGCACCACAGAAGCCAGCCTGAGTTCCAACAACAACACACTCGGTACAGAGTACCTATATACTGTATCAAACTAATCACTACCAATACACACAATGAAACCATGGAGGCCATCGGGGCACACCTGATACAGGATGTCCACTTCTTCCTTCCTGTATGGAACGGTTACCGTCAAGTAAGTAAGTAAGTATTTATAAAGCACCTTTCATACATGTCATGTAGCTCAAAGTGCTGTACACAATTATAGGCATATATAACGATAAAAGCAATAATAATAATAATAATAATAATAGTAACGTAAAAATGAAAATAACGTAAAAACAGTCATTTGCTTACCAGTTTGGGAGAACAGGTCCGCACAAACATTTCCGCTCAGTGGCAACCGGAAATGCACTAAACCAATGCACTTGTATGGTAGGTAGCAATGTTTAGGTCTTATAATGCTAGTGTAGTTACGTTTTTATCAGTGGTCATAGTTGGGTCCATAGTGCTTTACCAAGTCCCATGGATCCATCAGTGGCCGTGTATTTGTGTGCGTATGTACCCGTTCGCTCATGTGGTCAGTGGCCAGAGTTGGGTCCACAGGACTTATCCAAGTCCCATGGACCCATCAGTGGCCGCGTCTTGTGGTAGAAAGAAAGAAAAAGAAAAACGCATAAAGAAAACAGTCTAAAGTTTGAAAGTTTGGGAGGTCCGCAGAAACACGCCTTCAGCTCAGAAGCTGAGGCGTGTCAAAAACTTTTGAAAAACTGGAGGCGTGTCTCCTATTGTACCCATTCCTTCATCTAAAAAGTTTGAAAGTTTGGGAGGTCCGCAAAAACACGCCTTCAGCTCAGAAGCTGAGGTGTGTCAAAAACGTTTGAAAAACTGGAGGCGTGTCTCCTATTGTACCCATTCCTTCATCTAAAAAGTTTGAAAGTTTGGGAGGTCCGCAAAAACACTCCTTCAGCTCAGAAGCTGAGGCGTGTCAAAAACTTTTTAAAAACTGGAGGCGTGTCTCCTATGTACCCGTTCCTTCATCTAAAAAGTTGGGTCCACAAGGCTTATCCTAGCCTCATGGATCCATCAGGTTTTTCCAAGCCATAACTATTTGTAAGCTAGACTGTATAGGTACGTTTTTAATTTTCCTTTAAAAATGTGTATAGAGCTGGCGTTTCTGATGTGTGTTGGTAGTGTGTTCCATAGTTTTGGGGCATAGTTGGCAAATGCCATACTTCCTATCCTTTTTTGGTTTCTGGGCGTGTCTAGTAAACCTGTAGTGGATGACCGTAGCGTTCTTGAGGGCAGATAACTAACTAGGGAATTTGCTATGTATTTTGGGCCTTGCTCATTAAGAGCTTTATATGTTAGGAAAAGGACCTTAAAATCAATTCTATGAGTTATTGGAAGCCAGTGCAGAGTGGCCAGGACTGGAGTGATATGTTCTCTTCTCCTTGTATGAGTTAGTAATCGAGCTGCAGAGTTTTGGATAAGCTGAAGCTTCCCAATGGTTGCAACACAACACAACACAACCAGCGATGTAGTGAGGGTGGGGCAGACGGCGTAGGATGTAGTGAGGGGTGTTGTTGTCCGACACAGGATATGCTCACCTCTCTTTCTCTGGGTTATATGGAGAGTTCCAGCACCCTGTGTACCGTCGACGAACGATAATGTCAGTGGTGTTCAAGGCGTGAAGCGATTCACCCATCTCTCTCTTTGGTTCTATAGAGAACGCCCACCGATCCACCTTAATGACCACCACGATGAACGTGACCATGTCGGGGTGATGACGTCACACAGTAGGCCCCACCTCTTGTACCGCTACTGGTGGATAAAATGGCCGCCTGATCCCAGGCACACGGAACGGGGGCCACATTTGGACACTTCCTTCCACCCGGTCTTAACGTGGCCCTGCTGACGGGCTGACGGGCTCTGAAAGCCCCACGGAAACCTTTTGGTAGGACGACGGACACGGAGGACCTTTTTTTTCTTCTTTTTTTTAAAGACAAAGATAAAAGGGAAGCCGGGTCGTTAGCTAACCAAATAGCACAGTTTTGCACTGTTGACTTGTTGACTTTAACGCTTTAGCGGGTGGAAGGACTGAACCGACGGGAAGGAGTGGTCGACGGGAACGGAGCAGACGGGGTTAATGAATCGTGTCCGCAATGAATGTGTCCTGTAACCTTCCCCCCCACTGGAAGGGAAATGGCGCCCACTTTAAGTATTCACTTATATTCTTCCTGTGATGTCATCTGGGTTTAAAATCCATCTCTGCTCCATGAATGGGCCTCTGAATTTGTGAGGCCGTAAAATGTTTGTCTGAGCTATTACACACAAATGAGTTTTAAATGCTGATTCCAAGCTGTTAGCAACACTGGAATATAAACCACATTTAGGTGAGAGAACTCTGCTTAATATTTTAGTAATACTAGAACATAACCTCATATGGGTGTTAAAATTCAATATAATATTTTTGTCAGAGCCCCCTTCATTGTCTATGAAGCGCCCCCCAGATTTTACATCCCAGTGACATCACTGATTAGAGGGTTCTCTCTGATGTCTAGCTTTAGGAGAGAGAGGTGTGTTCGTGCTCACAAATACAGACTGAACTGTCCTGGGGCCCAGGAAGAATGTACGTGAATTATGACAATGTAAGCATTCCCCTTTTTTTAAATACAAAGAAAAAAATACATATTCATAAGGAAAGGGTTGTATTTTATTTTCACCCGCATGTGCCAGAGCAACCGAGAAGGTTTTACTCGATCATTGTCTTGGTAGAAGTGGTGTGGTATATATGTAATTTATATATGATTGTGCTCTAAGAATACATGTGATCATGGGGGCGGAGCCTGCGTGCTCTTAATGTTTAGCAACATGTCCACTGCCATCGCTTGTAACCATTTGATTGGGTGATAAGGTATCGCTCTTTTTACATTAAAAACAAAACGGGGACATTTGTTGAAAAGTGTATGTGTGTGTATATTTACATTATTTGCACAATGTTTGTGTGTAATGTTTGTGTGTGTGCACGTTTGCACACGATCATGCATATTCTCCACTTGCACAACCTGAAAGTAGGCACTTCCGGCTGACTTCAGGTTGCGAATGGTACTTCCTGTCCCATCCAAATACATTGTTTTTAGCTACTTTTCTCCCGTTATTTAAACGACTTTGTCGTCACAGAGAGGTAATGAAACGTTTGTATTATTATAGTATAGAATGTATTTAATAAGCAAACGTTTGTCAGCAGGGTTTTTGGGCTGTATTTCATATAAAAACGTTTACTGTTAGTTTACTTGCTCACGCTAATTAAGGCTAATGCTGGCTAACAGGAGCTAGCGCAAGAAACGACGCCGCAAAGTATTGTTTATAGTGCATTTCTTGCCATCTTATAGCATTTGTACATTTGTATGACAGTCTATAATGCTCCCGTGAGGTTTTTCCGGACGTTTTGGTAATGATTTTCACTATAAAATCATATTTCTAAATGACAGGAAGTTGATAAACTGGCCGGAATAGCTTTGAGCTAACGATCTTTGCCGATACATTCCATTCTAAACGTAACGATAGTTGTTCAAAACATTACCTGTCTATATCATTTGTTCCTCAACGTTATATAGACAGGTAATGTTTTGTAAACTAACTGCAGCCTGCTACAGTTAGAAGCTAACGTTAGCCAGCAAGCTGCAGCCTGCTACAGTTGGAAGCTAACGTTAGCCAGCAAGCTGCAGCCTGCTACAGTTAGAAGCTAATGTTGAGGAACAAATTATATAGACAGGTAATGTTGGCCGATCCATAGATGTGTGACTTGGCCATAAGGATTTGGATAGTCGACTTTGATTGGCTGATAGTCGACTAATAGTCGACTACCCCCCCGAATGAATGCTAAAGTATGCAATTGATACATCTTGATATTTGTCTACTCTAGTGTGTTCATTAGATGAGTGAAATCCTCTTTCAGTGCCTTCAGTGTTTTCTTAGGCAGTTAGCATTGCTGGTATGCGTACCATTAGCGTTAGCCACGCTTCTAGGCCTCTTTGCTTTTGGAAAAAATTATACAAAAAAAGTATTATATATATATTTTTGCATTTGACTAAGAGGTTGGCAGTCGACTACGTCTCCTTTCGATCGATTAGTCGACTATTCAACTAATCGGGGTCAGATGTCATTTATATTCTATATTCATATTGCATGTGACCGGATGTGAAAATTCACTACTGTATCTCCAAAAAGCCCTGTAAATCATCTGCCCTTTGTTAATTTGCTTAGATTTCTAGTACACCTGATCTCAAGAAGGTGCTGAATGAGCTCAATGACAATGTTCCATGCCTGGTCAATGTTAGCATGGTGGCATTCACTATCAAAGATGAAGGGGGAAAAAACATAATAATAATAATTTATATTCTCCTTTGGTTCATTACAATTTACTCAAGCCTAGTAACAGACACAATATTTCTGACACTGGGAATACATTCCCTGAGGTCCATAGATGTCCATAGATACCAATAACATGCAAATGGACCATGTCGAAGTGGAGCAATCTTCCATTTACTTGGGTATGTATGGCACATTTTCAGAAAATATGGCTCTGGCTTACCTCCTACTGGAGTGGAATCCTGCTACCAGGCACGGTGGCGCTATTCTCAAAACTCCACATTGGTAGATCTTGGTGAACTAATGCCTCGCAACAAATATCACACTGATTGGCCAGATAGTGGTGCGATAATCACAGATCAAAATGTACAACTTTGACAAGAAATAACTTTTACACCACGTCAAATTGACACAAGATTTACACATTTCCAGCTATCCTTGGTCTCTACAAGGATAGGGGGGTGACAGGTGGCCCAGGAGGTAGAGCGGTTGTCTGGCAATCGGAAGGTTCCTGGTTCGATTCCAGATCCTCCCAACAGCATGTCAAAGTGTACTTAACCCCTAACTGCTTCTGATGAGCAGGGTTGCGACTACCGTTGGTGTGTGAATGTGTAAGTGAATGTGAGGTATAAACTAAATAAAAGCACTATATAAATGCAGTAAATTTGCCAAATACGACTTGGCAGGGTCTTGGCAGTGGGAGACAACTCTTTAACTTTAATGTTACTCAATGTTAATGTTACTCAGCTTTACATCTACACACATTTTATTATCATAATACACCTACTGTCTAAGCTAATCATGTGGTAGTTATTCATCAGATGCTACAGTCTAAGCTAATCGTTTGTAGATATTCATCAGATGCTACAGTCTAAGCTAATCGTTTGTAGTTATTCATCAGATGCTACAGTCTAAGCTAATAGTGTGGTAGTTATTCATCAGATGCTACTGTCTAAGCTAATCGTTTGTAGTTATTCATCAGATGCTACAGTCTAAGCTAATCGTGTGGTAGATATTCATCAGATGCTACAGTCTAAGCTAATCGTTTGTAGTTATTCATCAGATGCTACAGTCTAAGCTAATCGTGTGGTAGATATTCATCAGATGCTACAGTCTAAGCTAATCGTGTGGTAGATATTCATCAGATGCTACAGTCTAAGCTAATCGTTTGTAGATATTCATCAGATGCTACAGTCTAAGCTAATCGTTTGTAGTTATTCATCAGATGCTACAGTCTAAGCTAATCGTTTGTAGATATTCATCAGATGCTACAGTCTAAGCTAATAGTGTGGTAGATATTCATCAGATGCTACAGTCTAAGCTAATCGTGTGGTAGGCAGTGTTGGGCAAGTTACTCTTAAAAAGTAACTAGTTACAGTTACTAGTTACTTCTTCCAAAAAGTAACTAAATTACTTACTCAGTTACAAATTATAAAAGTAACTAGTTACTTCAGAAAGTAACTATTGCGTTACTTTCAAGTAAATTTGTTACATAAACAACATACACAAATCTAAACCATTTTAATGTTGCTGTGGGACAAAGTGAGACTAGCCTCCAATCAAATGCCATGTATGTAGATATTATGATTACTATGTTTATATAGTGGATCATACAAATACAAACACAATAGCTGTTTTGGAACTTTTGATATGTATTGCCCCTCAACAGGCCACAACTGGGCAACATTAAATACGAGATTACTCGTTACTGAAAAAACTAACGCGTTATTCCCATCACTGGATGTCATAGTATGATGTCATAATAGAACATTCTAGAACATTTGTGATGTCACAGTATGATGTCATAATAGTACATTCTAGAACATTCTAGAACATTTGTGATGTCACAGTATGATGTCATAATCAAACATTCTAGAACATTTGTGATGTCACAGTATGATGTCATATCAAACATTCTAGAACATTTGTGATGTCACAGTATGATGTAATAATCAAACACTAGAACATTTGTGATGTCACAGTATGATGTCATAATCAAACATTCTAGAACATTTGTGATGTCACAGTATGATGTCATAATAGAACATTCTAGAACATTTGGTACATTATATATTCAACAATTCTCTCAGAAGTTCTCAGATCGCAGAAGACCAAGTGAAGATCTCACTTGTTGTTTCGGCTACTTGTCTGTAAGCTTGAATATATTCTGTAGATACAATTTAAAATCCCCACATGGAAAAGGAAACAATGTCCTGTACAATCCTTAATGACCTGCGTCTGGAGGGAAGGGTCTGTGATGTGGTTATTAAAGTTAACAGCACTGAGTTGAATGCCCACAAGGCCCTCCTGTGTGACTGCAGTGACTATTTCAGGTAAGTTTAGCTTGGTTCAGGTTAGCTTGGTTCAGGTTAGCTTTGTTAGTAAACAGATACCATACTGTACTTTTACTGTAAACAGATACTATACTGCACTTCTACTGTAAACAGATACTATACTGTACTTATACTGTAAAAAGATACTATACTGCACTTCTACTGTAAACAGATAATATACTGTACTTCTACTGTAAACATATACTATACTGTACTTCTACTGTAAACAGATACTATACTCTACTTCTACTGTAAAAAGATACTATACTTCTACTGTGCTAAGACCCTATACTTCTACAGTGAAAATATATTACTACTAGGGCTGTCCAGGGGCGTCCATTTGGTATGGCAAGGTATGGCACTCGCCATACCTTGGCAAATAAAAATGTAAAAAAAAAAAAAAAAAAAAAAAAATTTACAATTTTTTATGTTGATTTAGAATTCGAATGTCAACATTATGAACGAAGCTTCGAACTATTCGGTACAGCCCTAGCATGTTTTGATATTGTCAATTATCTCACTTTTACTAGGTGACTTTTACTGTGACTAACTGAAATATGCCCCAAAAAAAAAGGAAAATGGACATAGGGAAGTTTTTTTTATCAAAGGGCAGCAGAGACAAGTGATACAGGGACACAGGTAAGGTCTGGCTTAGTGATTATAATAGTGCAGTTCAGCATTCAGTAACCCATACTTTTTGTGAATGTGTTTTTGATACTACATTCTGTTGAACACACACCTCAAAACCGTACCTAAGGAAAATTGGCTCAATTGCAAGAAAAGTAATGGACAGTTATGATATTACATTCTGCATAATTCGTATGCAAAATATTGTGGTTCCCTGCTTTAGTCTGTCGACACATTTCTATACTAAAAATGCTTGTGTAGTCCTGTGTCACCTAAATGTCATATAACTGAATTGTATAGAAACAACTCACCAAAAGTGACTATTGCACAACTGATTTGACAAAAAAAATCTATCAGGGGGGGGAAACCACCCCTTCACCCCCCCCCCCTCCGCGCCATACCTTGCCTTCTACTGAAAGGACGCCACTGGGGCTGTCCCCGACTAAGGATTTGGATAGTTGACTATGATTGGCCAAAATTTGCCGTTAGTCGACTATTAGTCGACTATATAAAAGAAATAAGAATAAGTATAATAAATATATATATTTTTTTATCATTCCATTTGGGCTGTGGGGGTGCTTAATGTCTGAAGGAGTCGACTGAAGGCTTGTTGTCCTCTGCAAAAGCATGCAATTGGTCCACTGATGGATACATCTTGATATTTGTCTAGTCTAGTGTGTTCATTAGATGGGTGAAATCCTCGTTCAGTACCTCTGTGCCTGTTTTCTTAGGCAGTTGGCCTCTGGTATGCGTGCTATTAGCGTTAGCCACGCTTCTAAGAGGTTGGCAGTCGACTACGGCTCCTTTCGACCGATTAGTCGACTATTCAACTAATAGGGGTCAGCCCTAATTACTACACAGGACAGAATGTTGCTTACTGTTTACTCATCAGATATCTCTGTACTCTGCGTCCCACAGAGCCCTCTTCACTCGCTGGAGCGACTCAGAGAAAGCAGTCTACAGTATCCCTGGGGTGTCCCCGGGTATGATGCAGCTCATCATAGAGTACGCCTACACACGCGTTGTGCTGGTGACAGCAGAGAACGTGAAAGAGCTTCTGGTGGCTGCAGACCAGCTTCGCGTCACTGGCATAGTACGAGCGTGCTCTGACTTCCTAGAGGGCCAGCTGTCTCTGGAAAACTGTGTCGGCATCTGGAGGTTCACAGACATCTACTGCTGCCCTGACCTGAGGCGCAAGGCCCATCTCTTCATCGTGTGCCACTTTGAGGAGATGTTGCACGTCTCACAGGAGTTTGTGGAGCTGTCCCCGCAGCAACTGGTGGACATCATCGAGAGAGATGATCTGAACGTGAAGAGCGAGGAGACGGTGTTCGAGGCCGTCCTCCGTTGGATCGACCACTCCCGTGAGGAGCGTAAAACACACATCCCTTTGCTGCTGCCCAAGGTAACTAATTGTATTACGGATACACAAACATGGTTGCTAGTGCCTGAGCCACATTATTTTTAATTTTATTTTTATTATTTTACTTTTTCTTGTTTGTCTGTCTCTTGTCAAGGTCATTATGATTCATGTTACTGTTATTATTGTTGTCGTCGCTGTTGTCATTGTCATTATTATTATTATTATTATTATTATTATTATTATTATTATTATTATTATTATTATTATTATTATTATTATTATTATTATTATTATTATTATTATTATTATAAAATAAAAACATTTATAAAAAAAAAAAAAAAAAAATGTATTACTGTGCATTACATTAAAACAACACTAGGTTCCCTAGTACAGTGGTTCTCAAACATTTGGGTCCAAACTGTTCCCTAGCAACAGAAACCGTCTACAACCGATGTCTAAGTTGTACCCGCTGTCTGCTTGTCTCTTCCCAGGTTCGCATGGGCTTGATGAGGCCTGACTACTTCAGGAACAACGTCCAGAACAACCCTGTGGTGAGGGACAGCCACGACTGCAGGCCCCTCATCCTCAGCGTCCTGAACCCCTCTGGCTCCGACAGGCTCCCAAACCGCCTGACCCGCCCACGCCTGCCCCAGGAGGTCCTATTGGCCATCGGAGGCTGGAGTGGTGGCAGCGTGACCATTGACATGGAGGCTTACGATATCCGAGCCGGTGGATGGATGCACGTGAGTGTTGAGGGGGAGAGTCCCCGGGCCGACCACGGCACCGCTTATCTCCACGGTCTGGTCTACTGCGTCGGTGGCTTGGACTACGCCTTACAGCATCTCAGCAGTGTGAGCAGGTTCAACCCCGTCACTCGCAGCTGGCTGCAGGCGGCTCCCATGCACTCACGCCGCAGTGACCTCAGCGTGGTCGCGTTGGACGGCTGTATCTACGCCATGGGAGGGTGGGACGGAGACAGGATACTGAACACCGCCGAGTGCTACGAGCCTGAAACCAACCAGTGGACAGTGATCTCACCCATGCTGGAGCACAGGTGGGGCGCCGGGGCAGCAGCCCTCCAGGGCAAGGTGGGTGGAACTGAGGGACACAGGGTGGTAGATGAACACAAGGAACGTTAGATCAGAAATCATAAATGTCTTTATTGCCAAGTAAGCTTGCACATACAAAAGATGTGTCTGGGTCCTTTGGTGCATCAACATTAACAGACAATTAAAGTAGAATGAAATCAAATGGAATATATAAACTAAATTAGAATATTCTTTCTTATTACAGGTTTACATCTGTGGTGGCCAGTGATGCCGGTAACGCGTTACTAAGTAACGCGTTATTGTAATCTGATTACTTTCCCCCGAAAATAGTAATCTAACGCGTTAATCTTTAAAAGCCAGTAATCTGATTGCAGTTACTTGTCCAAGTGGCTGTGCATTACTATTTCGTTACTATCTCATCATAAATTCATAATGCAGGCGGAATGCAGTATTTTATTTCGTTTTCGACAGTCAAAAATACATTTTGAGCTGTTTTTCTTATTATTATTATGGAGTGACGTGGTGTGGCAGTGAAAGGGTTACACAAGAATGTGTCCCCGCGGCGTGACTGGACTCTCTGTCTGTGAGTGACTCTGCTTTGGCCCAATCACATTCCCCATCCACAGTCTGCGAATCAGAGGCAGAGTAGGGCGGGTCTTCACAGCACGTCATGAGACATATGCGCCAATCGGGTGACAGCAGGGCTCCGTTGTTATGTTCGTCTGAGAATTCATTTACAAAACGCTTGTCTAAACGAAGTGAAACCGCAAGAAGACTTTTGCGGTTTCTGTTCAGACTTCCACCCCAAAACGCTCGTTTAAACGTAGCCTCAGTCAAAATACTGTCTACCGCTAAAAACAGCACATCCAATTGCATTGAAAGCATCTGGAATCACAACACTAGCCGACGCTTCGACTATGAATTGAAAATGGGGGACCCTGATGTAAACAAGACAAACGTCTTTCTCTGGTCTGCATCCCCTTAACAATTGTGTGTATTGAGCCGTACTGTATATTGTACCCATTCTGCAATCTGTTAAATAAAGTTTTCATTCATTCATTCAGGTACAGGAGGACTTTCCCTATTGATTAATGTATATTTGATGGTGGCAGAGCAAAAGCTCTTATTTGCCAGATTTACAGTTAATTTACATGTTAAAGAGAGACTGATTGTATGTTTATAGAGAGACATTTATAAAAACAATTTAATAGTTACAGTTGATATAATTGAATAGTTCAGCCTGCATTTGTTAGATGTGAATAGATACACTGGTTTTGTACAACCACTGGCTGGCTGCTCTAATGCTGTGAGCATCATAGACTGTTGCTTTACCATACTTGATGGTACAGAAGCTGAAGCACTAGTTTAACAATTTACGTTATGTGCAGAGAAACAAGTTAAAAACAATTTATGCACTTTCAATAAAGCGTTTAAAAAAAACTGTTGGGGGAACGACGACGACTTCGTAACCTAGTTACTTTCAAAGTAACTAAGTTACTCTGATAATCAAGTAATCAGTAAAGTAACTTGGATTACTTTTTAAAGGAGTAATCAGTAATCAGTAATCGGATTACTTTTACAAGTAATCTGTGGCATCACTGGTGGTGGCTACTTCCAGCTCACAGCTGAGTGCTACAGCCCAGACACCGACCAGTGGACTCTGATTGCCCCCATGAGCAGCAGGCGTAGCGGAGTGGGAGTGGCTGCATATGGAGGACAGGTCTATGCGGTAGGTGCACACAGAGACAAATGCTTTATACTAGATATTTTTATCATTTGACTTTCAATGCTTCTGTGATGCCCTCATTTCCCTAAATGGATTAATACAGTGTCTGCCTGCCTGAGCCACACACTAAAACATTCCTCTCATGTGTCCTGTCCTCAGGTGGGAGGGTGTGACGGTGGAAACATCCTGCGTAGCGCGGAGGCCTTCAGCCCCTTGACTGACTCCTGGAGCGCCCTGCCCAACATGCTCACCCCCCGCACCGACTTTGGCATCGCGGTGCTGGACGACCTGCTCTTCGTGGGGGGAGGCATCAATGGCTTCATCTCCCTCTCCAAGGTGGAGCGCTACGACCAGAGCAGCAACAGGTGGACTGCAGCCGAGGACATGAATATCCGGCGCCGAGGCCTAAGCTGCTGCATAATGCATGGCCTGCCTAACATGAGCCAGTACGCTGCTCCCCGTGGAGGAGGAGGAGGAGGACGAGGAGGAGGAGGAGGAGGAGCAGGAGGAGGAGGAGGAGGAGGAGGAGAAGGAGGACTAGGAGGAGGAGGATGAGGAGGAGGAGGAGGAGGAGCAGGAGGAGGAGGAGAAGGAGGAGAGGAGGAGGAGGAGCAGGAGGAGGAGGAGGAGGAGAGGAGGAAGAGGAGGAGGAGCAGGAGTAGGAGGAGGAGCAGGATGAGGAGGAGGAAGAGGAGGAGAATGAGGAAGAGGAGGAGGAGGAGGAGAAGGAGGAAGATGAGGAAGTGTAGGAGAGGAGGAGGAGGAGTAAGAGGAGGAGGATGAGGAGCAGGAGGAGGAGGAGGAGCAGGAGGAGGAGGAGGTGGAAGAGGAGGAGGAGGAAGAGGAGGAGGAGGAAGAGGAGGAGGGGGAAGAAGAGGAGGAGCAGGAGGAGGAAGATGAGGAAGAGTAGGAGAGGAGGAGGAGGAGTAAGAGGAGGAGGATGAGGAGCAGGAGGAAGAGGAGGAGGAGGAGGAGGAGCAGGAGGAGGAGGAAGAGGAAGAGGAGGAGGAGGAAGAGGAGGAGGTGGAAGAAGAGGAGGAGCAGGATGAGGAGGAGGAGCAGGAGGAGGAGGTGGAAGAGGAGGAGGAAGAGGAGGAGGAAGAGGAGGAGGAGGCGCAGGATGAGGAGGAGGAAGAGGATGAGGAGAATGAGGAGGAGGAGCAGGAGGAGGAGGATGAGGAAGAGGATGAGGAAGAGGAGGAGGAGGAGGATTAGGAGGAGGAGGAGGAAGAGGAGGAGCAGGAGGAAGATGAGGAGGAGAATGAGGAGGAGGAGCAGGAGGAGGAGGAGGACAAGGAGGAGGAGGAAGAGGAGGAGCAGGAGGAGGAGGAAGAGGAGGAGGAGGAAGAGGAGGATGAGGAGGAAGGAGGAGGAGCAGGAGGAGGATGAGGAGGGAGGAGGAGGAGGAAGAGGAGGAGCAGGATGAGGAGGAGGAGGAGGAGGAGGAAGAGGAGGAGAATGAGGAAGAGGAGGAGGAGGAGGAGGAGGAGAAGGAGGAGGAGGAGGAGGAAGATGAGGAAGAGTAGGAGCAGGAGCAGGATGAGCAGGAGGAGGAGGAGGAGGAAGATGAGGAAGAGTAGGAACAGGAGCAGGAGGAGGATTAGGAGGAGGAGGAGGAGGAGGATTAGAAGGAAGAGTAGGAGGAGGAGGAGGAGGAGGAGGATTAGAAGGAGGACGAGGAAGATGAGGAAGAGGAGGAGAAGGAGAAGGCGGAGGAGGAAGATGAGGAAGAGGAGGAGGAGGAGGAGGAGGAGGAAGATGAGGAAGAGGAGGAGGAGGAGGAGCAGGAGGAGGAGGCAGCAGGGGATCCATCTAAGAACCTTAAAGCCCAACCTCTAGGTTAAACCCTACTGATCAATTATGGGTAGTTTACATCATTGGTATATAATTTCATTATTTATTTTTTTCCATTTGACACCGGAAATGCCACTCTGAAAGAGTTAAAAAGGTCCATGCACGAATAACATGCACGCGCGAATCAAAAAAGCTTATCAAACGCCGACGTCACAACAGGTGTGGCTTGCATATTAATGAGCCGAATCTAATGTTGCTTTTCCACTAAAATAAAGTACTCAGTTTGTCTCCGTGTGGGGAGGCAGGGCTGCTGATGATCAGCATGAGAGCTCCAGAAATGACACGTGAAAAACTGCAGACCACTGATTGGTCAGAAGAGAGACACGTCACTGTTTGGGGAGTCTGAACGGAAACAGAACGCCGCCATCTTTAATGTCTCGCGTAGGATGTCTTTTGTATGTTTGCAGCAAGAAACAAGTGCAATAAAAAAGGATACAGTCACTGTGTATTCTGCCTCATTTATTGATGAAACAAAACCGACATCAACACAATTTGCCACCGAGCGGAGAGTTTAGTCTGACAAAAAGATCGCTGATTAGTTACGCTTGTTGTTGGGGGTTAGGGACGTAACGTTAGTTAGCCTAATGCTAACGTTAGCAGATAGACACGAGAGGCTATCTGTGTAGAATAGACACAATGAGGTAACGTTAGCGTTAGCATAATAGACACAACGAGAGTCTGGTTAATGTTGTTATTGATTGATTGAATGAAAACTGTGTTTTACTCTGGCTTGCCAAGCTCATCATAGCCCCTTTCGTGACTGATGCACCGAGTGAAGCTTGTGGACTCGACAACAGCGGCGGCCGCAGGGCGCCGGAGCCCGCAGCGCTAGTTAGCTCATAGCTATCGTGTAACACTAGCCTTTGCGGGCTCGGGCGCCCTGCGGCTGCCGCCGCCGTCGCGTCCATGGGCCCCCCGGCAGGGCACCCGTGGGGACGGGTCGGGGTGTACAGAGAGGAGAGAACCATTTTGGGTCGGCCGTTCATGCCGGCCAGCGAGCCGGATGTCGGGATATGTTGTTAGCACAATAGCTACCAAGCTAAGCTATGTTATCTACTAACGTTATAAACACAATATGTGTACAACGACACAATGATTTACATTATTACAAATATGGTAACGTGGTTGTGGCTTTTACAAATAGTGGTTAGCTTTAGAGATGGATGGATGGCTATAATCACGGAGCAATAGTGAGGTGAAACAGATACATTTCCATTCGGCTAGTAGTAGCAAGCATATATCTATGGTAGCAAGGCTCTCTGCCTGCCACTAGCTGTGTGACTCTCAGCGCCCACTGGTGAGCCCCCTGGTGACCAATACCTGTTGTGACGACATTACACGTGCACGTTATAAACCATTGATTAAAATATGCATGTGCATGTTGATTGTGTTGGGCAGACAAAATGTTTTGATAAAAATGCTAAAACTGGGTCAATTTCAATACTTTTTTTTCCAATTCTTCATGAAAGTCACTGTTGGCCTAGTCCACATTGTTTATTGAACAAAAATACAACGTGGAGGTTGACCTTTAAACATTTATTAGACCAAAAGAAATCCTAAGAAATTAATAAATTACTATCAGCCAAAGGTGGTGCATTTCTTTCTTCTAGTAATTCAGACAATATCGTTTTTTTGTTTGTGTAATGTAATGTAATATCTGTTTTTAGTTTGTGTAATGTAATGTAATATCTGTTTTTAGTTTGTGTAATGTAATGTAATATCTGTTTTTAGTTTGTGTAATGCACATAATATGGGAACTTTTATCCATATGGTTGAGCCTGTTAGGAATTGCACCCCCAACCCAAGCAGATTGCAGATCACTCTCTCTATATGGAGGTAAAAAAGAAAGTATGGTAAAAATAATTGGCATAAAAAGGGCACTTTTTTATGAGGCACAAAAGGGCAGGTGCTTGTGCACCTGTTGGGCTCTATGTGTGCACATGCCTGCTCGCTGTGCCCTTGAGCAAGGCACCTCAGCTTTAACCGCTCCAGTGTTAGCTGCTCAGGGGCCAGTAGTAGAGTGCCTGACCATAGTGTCTTTATACCTGTATCACTGGACATATAAATGCATATTAAATCAAATCAAATTGATTTGTAAAGCCCGAAATCACAAGTTAATGTCCCCATGGGCCGGACAAGTCTTCTTTAAACTATTCAAGAAGAAACATCCCAATAAATCAAGAACAAAAAACCCACCATGAAATCCAAAATAAATGTAAAATAATAAATGCAACACTCCCAGACATACCCCAGCGAAGGTAAGGAAAAACCTATAGCAATAGGAAAAAAGCACCACAGGCGATGTGGAGGAGAGAAACCTTAGAAGGGCCGTTCAAGGGGGGATCCCCCTTCTTGGATGTCGGTGATAATAGTGTTGCTATGGATGGGTGGAGAATAAAACAGGTGAATAGTTGGTATGTATGTACATATACGTGTAATAAAACACAAATATGTGCATGCAATAGCAACTGGGGTACATTTTTTAAACATTTAAATATATTACAACTCTGTACATACATGTGATTAGCATTATACTCAGTAGAACAAATGTATATATCTTATACCCAGCTTAATCACTATATTAATATTACTATTGCACTTTACTGTTACATTTGCACTCGGGTTGGATGCCCCACTTATTTTCATTGTAATGTACTTATGCTGTATGATGACCAGTGTTGGGCAAGTTACTTTTAAAAAGTAACTAGTTACAGTTACTAGTTACTTCTTCCAAAAAGTAACTAAATTACTTACTCAGCTACAAATTATAAAAGTAACTAGTTACGTCAGAAAGTAACTATTGCGTTACTTTCAAGTACATTTTTTCCATAAACAATATACACAAATCTGAACTATTTTAATGTTGCTGTGGGACAAAGTGAGACTAGCCTCCAATCAAATGCCATGTATATGTAGATATTATAATTACTATGTTTATATAGTGGATCATACAAATACAAACACAATAGATTAGGGGTGTAACGGTACACAGAAGCCACGTTTCGGTACGTACCTCTGTATTGGGGTCACGGTTCGGTACGAGTTTGGTACAACAGAAAAAAAATATGTATAATTATTATTATTAATACAATACATTTTTTTAATTACTTTTTTTAAATATATTATATTTATGATCATTATTATAATTATTATTATTAAATAGAATAATTTTCTATAGGCTTGCCGTGGGATACTGGTGTCATTCTGTGTTCAGGCATCCAGAGTAAATGAATTGCCTACTGCCCCTTTAACAACTTATAGGCTTGGTAAGTTTCACTTTCCCTTCTAGAGAGGATTTAACTGCACGAGACTAAATACTAGAGAACAGATTACATATTACAACAATGGCAGAGGATTATTTGGATTTAACTGGAGAGGAGCTCAGATGATCAGTCCGAAAAAGTATGTTTCTTTTTTTATTTGATCAGCGTGAGTCCAGCGGGGAGAATGTTGTTGTTGTTGTTTGTTGGCGACGTGCGTGTGTGTGTGTGTGTGTTTCTGCGATGCGCGGCGTGTGTGTGTGTGTGTGTGTTGGCGATGCGCGGCGTGTGTGTGTGTGTGTGTCGGCGATGCCGCGGCGTGTGTGTGTTGGCGATGCGCGGCGTGTGTGTGTGTGTTGGCGCAGAGATCTGTCTGATGAAAAAAACTGCATAGTAACGCGTGGCATTTTTTGGCAGTAACGGTAACGGCGTTATTAAGATTGGAAGAGTAATCCGTTAGATTACTCGTTACTGAAAAAACGAACGCCGTTAGTAACGCCGTTATTCCCATCACTGGTGGTAGGTATTCATCAGATGCTACAGTTTAAGCTAATCGTGTGGTAGATATTCATCAGATGCTACAGTCTAAGCTAATCGTTTGTAGTTATTCATCAGATGCTACAGTCTAAGCTAATCGTGTGGTAGATATTCATCAGATGCTACAGTCTAAGCTAATCGTGTGGTAGATATTCATCAGATGCTACAGTTTAAGCTAATCGTTTGTAGATATTCATCAGATGCTACAGTCTAAGCTAATCGTTTGTAGATATTCATCAGATGCTACAGTCTCTAAGCTAATCGCGTGGTAGATTCATCAGATGCAGGAGGTCTCCGGTGACGCCTCACACAGAGCTAACAGGCTGCCACACGCCATCAGAAGGCAGAACAACAACAGCGATATCCCAAGTTGGCAGGAAATGTTAGGAAAGTCTTTTGTTTCGTCCTTGATGATCTCCTGCTTGTGTGTGTGTGTGTGTGTGTGTGTGTGTGTGTGTGTGTGTCTTTGTTATGTCCGTGTGTCTCTGGCTCAGCTCCTCGTGGTGTGAAACGACAGAGACTTGCCAGCGCAGCAGGAGGGTACGGAGGACGTGGCTCACAGTGTCGCTCTCCTCTAATGGAGGAGCAGATATTACACTAGTTACTGCCATGCGGGAAACCCAACGCCGGGCCAATTAGTAATTTGGTATTTCATAAAAGCCTGGCAGGTTCCGCGGGATGATGACACACTGACAGGGCTGCTCTCTTCTCCGGGGGCCAAGGGCTCCCAGCTACAGGACTGCTGGAACACACACAGGCGTGCGCACACTGCACACACACACACACAGGCACACATATACACAAGCAGGCACGCACACACACACAGGCACGCATTTACACACACAGGCACGCATTTACACACACAGGCACGCATTTACACACACGCATAATAATAATAATAATAATAATAATAATAATAATTCATTTATTTTGTATAGCACTTTTCAAGGACCCAAAGTCGCTGACAATAGGCAAATGCCCTCAGCTAGAATACGCATTCAATCAATGTTATAAGACATTGATATCAGGAGCTATCTGTAGCTACTGCTAGCCCGGTAGATAACGTTAAGACAATTTAGTTTACTGGGACAGATCGACTAACGTGAGCTAGCTAACGCGAGCTAACGCGAGCTAACGCGAGCTAACGAGGGAACGGAGGTATTACGCACTCGACTATTGCTGGAGCATTTGTTGATATCAGCAGCTATCAGTAGCTAGCCAGCTAGATACCGTTAGACAATGCCTCGTCATGTATTAAACTAAAAGTGAATAGTTGACTGGGTCATTGTTTAAACTTCTTCTAGAGCAGACTGCCTGTGTTGACATGAGCACTGCGAGCAGAAGCCCTTAGCCAATAGTATCCCGCTGCAGGGCTGGGCGGATATGACTCGTTGCCACGTTTTTTTCAAAATAAGAGTATCATACGAACCTAATTGTTGCTAACTGCCAGAGCCATCGATATTATGACTGGAGATGCGCTTGGGGCGGAAATGAGACCCGCACAGATTTTCAAAATAAGAGTATCTTTATGAACTTGATTGATTACACGTCACACGGCGGGCAGCCCTCTAAGTGTCAAGCGCCAACGGTAAAAACTGACCGCCCCTGGCGGGCGGCGGGCTTTAGTTTCGGTCCCTGAGTGAAAGGGTTTTAAAGGGATAGTTCAAATAGTTTATTTTACATTAAATTGTATGAAATACTTAAGCTGACTTTGCCGAGTCCTGTGGTGGAAGTGCTGGCCGTGTTCTGAACGAGGTCCGGTAGTAACAGTTTTAAGCCACAACACCACACCAGAATACCCTGAACACATTTAACCCTTTCACTGCCACACTGCCAAAATGGTTAATCCTTTCACTGCGACAATACATCAGGTTAACCCTTTCACTGCCACACGACAACGGGCCAATCCTTTCACAACCACACTACAGAAGGTTAACCATTTCACTGCCACACTACAGACTGTTTACCGTCTGTAGTGTGGCAGTGAAAGGTTAACCGTCTGTAGTGTGGTAGTGAAAGGGTTAAAGGAACACACCAACATTATGGGAAATGCACTACCATCTTCTCCAGAGTCAGACAAGAAGAACTTCCTCTCTGTGCGTTCAGTAGAACGCCATCCGACTCCAAGCTAGCCTAACTTGGCACAAATGAATGGAGGCGGATACAGACCTATATTCTATCTTAACACCCCTGCGAGAGGTGTTTTTGGCGAACAGCTACTGTAGGCTAGCTGGTCCGTATTCGCTTCCATTCATTTGTGCTAAGCTAGGCTAGCTTGCAGCCGGATAGCTTTCTACTGAACGCACAGAGAGGAAAACTGGTATCCATCTTCTTGTCTCTCTCTGGGGAAGATGGTAAGCACATGTCCTATAATGTTGGCGTGTTCCTTTTAAGGGTTTTGTTTCAAGAACTGTAAAAGGAAAAGAGAAGAAGTCTTTCAACAACTTCACATCCAGTGAAAACGCAGAATTTCCCTCGTGATAAATAAAGTATAGCACACTGATGAAGGCCGGATGGCTGAAAACGTTTTGTGTCCTTTAAACAACTTGTAAAATAAAAAACAACGATATTCCGAGTGCGGTCCCTACCTCCCTTTTTTTCGCATAATTAATGTTGGACTACGCACCTGTCTGAGCGCAGTGGTTACCCTCTTTTCTACCAAATAAAGTATTTCTAAATAAAGTATTTCTAAATAAATTAAAGTGTTCTGAATGAAAGCATTCTAATGGTGATGTCATAGTGACTACTGGTCATTGAGAGCTACAGTATATAGTTCTAGAATTCGTTGCGAATTCTATTCGAATTCCAAGATATAAGTCGGAGGAATCTCACACCACAAAGGGTTAAAAAGAGGACACGTTTCAGCCTCGTTGTGCGACGACTGACTTGTGTTTATTTTCTCATCATATGTCTCCTGCTGTCAATGTGCACCAAGAAATAATATTATTATTAATAATAATATTATGGGCTGGACAAATGTTCTGAGGGAGGGCATTAAACTCAACATCAAGCTTGATCTTCAGCACCTTTTACACATGTGGTCATATTTCCATGCTCTAAAACAATATTTGTGTACGCGTGTGTGTGTGTGTGTGTGTGTGTGTGTGTGTGTGTGTGTGTGTGTGTGTCTTTCAGGTGTGATGCTTATATCCCTAGCGTTATGTGCGGATGCTGCCATTGGGAACGTGCAGGAGAAAGCAATGAAGCTCCATAATGGCTCCAACTCTGAAATGGTACAAATTCTTACTACGCTGACGACACAGTGCAATTCAAACTACGCTGACGACACAGTGCAATTCAAACTACGCTGACGACACAGTGCAATTCAAACTACGCTGACGACACAGTGCAATTCAAACTACGCTGAATACACAGTACAATTCAAACTACACTGAATACACAGTACAATTCAAACTACGCTGACGACGCAGTGATGTAACTGGTATGTACTGGTTTGTGTGTGATGTGACTGGTGTGTGTGTGATGTAACTGGTATGTACTGGTTTGTGTGTGTGATGTAACTGGTTTGTACTGGTTTGTGTGTGTGATGTGACTGGTATGTACTGGTTTGTGTGTGTGATGTGACTGGTAAGTACTGGTTTGTACTGGTTTGTGTGTGTGATGTGACTGGTATGTACTGGTTTGTGTGTGTGATGTGACTGGTAAGTACTGGTTTGTACTGGTTTGTGTGTGTGATGTGACTGGTTTGTGTGTGTGATGTGACTGGTATGTACTGGTTTGTGTGTGTGATGTGACTGGTTTGTACTGGTTTGTGTGTGTGATGTGACTGGTATGTACTGGTTTGTGTGTGTGATGTGACTGGTTTGTACTGGTTTGTGTGTGTGATGTGACTGGTATGTACTGGTTTGTGTCTGTGATGTGACTGGTTTGTACTGGTTTGTGTGTGTGATGTGACTGATATGTACTGGTTTGTGTGTGTGATGTGACTGGTATGTACTGGTTTGTGTGTGTGATGTGACTGGTTTGTACTGGTTTGTGTGTGTGATGTGACTGGTTTGTACTGGTTTGTGTGTGTGATGTGACTGGTATGTACTGGTTTGTGTCTGTGATGTGACTGGTTTGTACTGGTTTGTGTGTGTGATGTGACTGGTATGTACTGGTTTGTGTGTGTGATGTGACTGGTATGTACTGGTTTGTGTGTGTGATGTGACTGGTATGTACTGGTTTGTGTCTGTGATGTGACTGGTTTGTACTGGTTTGTGTCTGTGATGTGACTGGTTTGTACTGGTTTGTGTGTGTTATGTGACTGGTCTGTACTGGTTTGTGTTGCAGGTGCTGTACTCGTACTCCATCGGCTTCCTTTACATCCTGACCGGCCTGTTCATGGTGGGGGGTCTGGGCCCTGCAGTAGCCTTCTGTTCAGAGGTCAGAGGTCGCCTGACGAGACGACTATGAATTCACATTCAATGTATTTTGTTTTGCACGCTGTTTTCCCATCTCTACTCCCTGGCGCCAGCGTTTTCAGACCGCTCTAACTGTTTGTAGACCCATCGCCATCGTATGTTCTATGTATGTCGTATGCATTGTGTTATTTGTCAACATGATGAAACAAAAATCTTTAATCTGGCATCACATCCAACGTTGGTGATTCTGTTCCTGGTGATGGATGCAAATTAGCGCATATTTAACCCTTTCAGTGCCACTCACGAGATTTCTCGGATTTTTTTTTTTTTTTTTTTTGCGATCTGAAAAATTATTGCATCACCCGAGCCTACCCGAGTATAGCCGAGGGGCGCCGACGATCACTGTGGAAAAAAGCGCCCCCTGTCGTCTCCCAGATGACATAAGTGATTTTGGAATGGACTCAATGAAAATGAATGGGGAAAAAAATCCGGTACTCCACATTTTCCAGTTCACTGATCCAGCCGGGGTTACCACAGTTCATTCTGGAGCCTCAGATCCCCGCGGATCATAGAGATCTACTGTGTCGCGTTGGATCCATACACGTATAGATTTTTTCGAATGGTGATCAGGAATTGGAATATACCAGTTGGATACCATCTGATGTCAGGTAAGGACTCTATGTTATCAGTGGTAGGATAATCGGAGTAAGTTTGATGAAGTTATAAGCTGTTTTGTGAAATGTCTTCTTTCGGTTTCACTGTAAAACTCCGTGAGGTAATCAACGGAGCGATTATCAGTGCGCGGCCGTAATGTGCGTGCGTGCACGTATAATATTGATCATCTAGCGTTTATTTGAAAACGATTCATAAAAAGGCCGACGAATATCAACGTTGTGGAATATTCCACTAAAAGACGATTTTCATAGAATGCTCCAGAATGAGCTGTTTTTATATCAAAACGGGGGCTTTTCTAACTGCTCTGAAACGGAAACGACGCGATAAAAAAACAATCTGTCTTCACAGCACTGACTGGAAAATAGTCTTTGATAATGCGATGGGCAGATTAGACACTTAGCCATAATTTAAAACATAGATTAGGCGATATTAACGTTAACATTGGCGCCGATGGTGGCATTCAAGCGGTAAAACGGAAAACCAGGCGTGGCACTGAAAGAGTTAATTAGGTGACGCCTATTTTGCATAATATATAAACATAAAATCTCAGAAAACTTGCAATACATTTTTTCTTAGTTGGGAAAGTTTCATAGTGATATCTATTAAAATATAATATTTGCCTCTTCGCCTCTAGGCTGTCTCGCCTTAACCCTTTCACTGTCACACGACAGAAGGTTAGCCCTTTGGTATCACACTCCTCCAACAGAAGGTTAGCCCTTTGGTAATGCTCCATCATTAGCATCCGCGGAGCTAATGATGCTAATGATGGAGCATCGCCGTCGGTTGTGTGATAGTAAAGGGCTAACCTTCTGTATTGCCACAGTGAACGGGTTAACCGGCTGTCGTGTGGCAGTGAAAGTAACTTCCCCTGAACCCTCTGTCCCCTCAGCATCCCGTGACGACGTACGGCTACGCGTTCTTCTTCTCCCTGACGGGTTACTTCGGCATCTCCTTCGTGTTGGCGCTGATCAAACTCTTCGGAGCCCTGGTGGCAGTCACGGGTGAGATCTGCTATTATTCTATTCAGTTCAGTTCTGCTCTATCCTATTATGTTATCTATTATGTTTTACCAAACGGAGAAGGTAAAGACGACTTTAAACTGTTAAAACGGTAATCCAGAACTGTTTTATTGCACTGTAAAAACATTTGTATGTGTCTGTCTGCACTTCATGTGCTCATTTTATATCTATTCTATTCTACTATTTTATTGCACTGCACTATTTTACTCTGTCTATTCTATCTTATTATTTTTATTATTGTCTATTTTTAAAACTGAATCAAATCATAAACAAGGTGGCCTGTTGGGATGTTAAGATCCTAATGTGAAAAACTGTCATTTTATATGTCTGCACTTTATGTGCTCATTGTATGTCTGTCTTTTTCTGTTGTGAAGCACTTTGAGCTGCAGTTTTTGTATGAAAGGTGCTATACAACGTAAACGTATAAGTTTATTATTTATTATTATTATTATTATTATCCCAGGTCACCGAAAACGAATGCTGATTTAGTTAGCACATCATCTCGCACACATATCCAAGCACTGTGACCAGTTCTCCAGTCAGCTTGTACAGAGACAGAACCTTGACCTTCTGGATAGAAAGAGCTCGACTAACATTGCTAATGATAAGTGGGGGAATAGGGCTAGAGTTCCAACAAATCTGAACGATCCCTTTTTAAGCTACAGTTTCCAGGGAAGGTTGAGGACACGACATGTTGTTCTAACTAACGGTCTCCTTCACGCCGTCTGCAGTCACCACCGGACGGAAGGCCATGACCATCGTGCTCTCCTTCATGTTCTTCTCAAAGCCTTTCACCTTCCAGTAAGTGTCCTGCTCACCTAACTTTGAGTTAGAGTTTACACTGTGTCCAGAGATTATCAATATATATTGGTTAAGACCCTGACAGAGATGATCAATGATGTAGTGGTTAAGACCCTGACAGAGAGGATCAATGGTGTAGTGGTTAAGACCCTGACAGAGATGATCAATGGTATATTGGTTAAGACCCTGACAGAGATGATCAATGGTATATTGGTTAAGACCCTGACGGAGAGGATCAATGGTGTAGTGATCAGTGGTTTCCCCAAATGTTGCTGTTTCTTGAAGTGCCCTCCGTGTTCTCCTCTTCAGGTACATCTGGGGCGGCCTGCTGGTCCTGTTCGGCATCTTCCTCAACGTCTACAGTAAGAACAGAGACCGGATGAAGCTTCCCTCCGTCCAGGATCTCCGGAGCTGGCTGGTCAGCGCCAAGAAGGTCCGACTGCTCTCTCAGAACATCTAGGAGAAGAGACCAACGTGTTGGTGGAGATACACCAGGCATGCCTCTCTCTGTGTGGCACCTCTCTCTGTGTGGCACCTCTCTCTGGGGGGGGGGTAGTGTGGCACCTCTCTCTGTGTGGCACCTCTCTCTGTGTGGCACCTCTCTCTGTGTGGCACCTCTCTCTGGGGGGTTGTGTGACACCTCTCTCTGTGTGGCACCTCGCTCTGGGGGGTAGTGTGGCACCTATCTCTCTCTCGCTCTCTGGTGGTAGTGTGCCACCTCTCTCTCTCTCTTTGAGGGTAGTGTGCCACCTCTCTCTCTCTCTCTTTCTCTCTCTCTTTGAGGGTAGTGTGCCTCTCTCTCTTTGAGGGTAGTGTGCCCCTCTCTCTCTCTCTCTCTCTTTGAGGGTAGTGTGCCACCTCTCTCTCTCTCTCTCTCTCTCTCTTTGAGGGTAGTGTGCCTCTCTCTCTTTGAGGGTAGTGTGCCCCTCTCTCTCTCTCTCTCTCTCTCTCTCTCTCTCTCTCTCTCTCTCTCTCTCTCTCTCTCTCTCTCTCTCCGGGCAGATTGACGATGCCCACCAATCAGCCCCATCACCATTAACATGTGGTAACACTGTGGTGAGGCCAAGGACACACAGGGTGCACACAGCACCACAGAAGCCAGCCTGAGTTCCAACAACACACTCGGTACAGAGTACCTATATACTGTATCAAACTAATCACTACCAATACACACAATGAAACCATGGAGGCCATCGGGGCCTGATACCTGAGATACAGGATGTCCACTTCTTCCTGCCTGTATGGAACGGTTACCGTCAACACAACACAACACAACACAACCAGCGATGTAGTGAGGGTGGGGCAGACGGCATAGGATGTAGTGAGGGGTGTTGTCCGACACAGGATATGCTCACCTCTCTTTCTCTGGGTTATATGGAGAGTTCCAGGTCGGTCCCGACTCCTGTGTACCGTCGACGAACGATAATGTCAGTGGTGTTCAAGGCGTGAAGCGATTCACCCATCTCTCTCTTTGGTTCTATAGAGAACGCCCACCGATCCACCTTAATGACCACCACGATGAACGTGACCATGTCGGGCCCGGGGTGATGGACGTCCCAGTAGGCCCCACCTCTTGTACCGCTACTGGTGGATAAAATGGCCGCCTGATCCCAGGCACACGGAACGGGGACCACATTTGGACACTTCCACCCAGTCTTAACGTGGCCCTGCTGACGGGCTGACGGGCTCTGAAAGCCCCACGGAAACCTTTTGGTAGGACGACGGACACGGGAGGACCTTTTTTTCTTCTTTTTTTAAAGACAAAGATAAAAGGGAAGCCGGGTCGTTAGCTAACCAAATAGCACAGTTTTGCACTGTTGACTTGTTGACTTTAACGCTTTAGCGGGTGGAAGGACTGAACCGACGGGAAGGAGTGGTCGACGGGAACGGAGCAGACAGGGTTAATGAATCGTGTCCGCAATGAATGTGTCCTGTAACCTTCCCCCCCCACTGGAAGGGAAATGGCGCCCACTTTAAGTATTCACTTATATTCTTCCTGTGATGTCATATGGGTTTAAAATCCATCTCTGCTCCATGAATGGGCCTCTGAATTTGTGAGGCCGTAAAATGTTTGTCTGAGCTATTACACACAAATGAGTTTTAAATGCTGATTCCAAGCTGTTAGCAACACTGGAATATAAACCACATTTAGGTGAGAGAACTCTGCTTAATATTTTAGTAATACTAGAACATAACCTCATATGGGTGTTAAAATTCAATATAATATTTTTGTCAGAGCCCCCTTCATTGTCTATGAAGCGCCCCCCAGATTTTACATCCCAGTGACATCACTGATTAGAGGGTTCTCTCTGATGTCTAGCTTTAGGAGAGAGAGGTGTGTTCATGCTCACAAATACAGACTGAACTGTCCTGGGGCCCAGGAAGAATGTACGTGAATTATGACAATGTAAGCATTCCCCTTTTTTTTTTAAATACAAAGAAAAAAATACATATTCATAAGGAAAGGGTTGTATTTTATTTTCACCCGCATGTGCCAGAGCAACCGAGAAGGTTTTACTCGATCATTGTCTTGGTAGAAGTGGTGTGGTATATATGTAATTTATATATGATTGTGCTCTAAGAATACATGTGATCATGGGGGGCGGAGCCTGCGTGCTCTTAATGTTTAGCAACATGTCCACTGCCATCGTTTGTAACCATTTGATTGGGTGATAAGGTATCGCTCTTTTTACATTAAAAACAAAACAGGGACATTTGTTGAAAAGTGTATGTGTGTGCATATTTACATTATTTGCACAATGTTTGTGTGTAATGTTTGTGTGTGTGCACGTTTGCACACGATCATGCATATTCTCCACTTGCACAACCTGAAAGTAGGCACTTCCGGCTGACTTCAGGTTGCGAATGGTACTTCCTGTCCCATCCAAATACATTGTTTTTAGCTACTTTTCTCCCGTTATTTAAACGACTTTGTCGTCACAGAGAGGTAATGAAACGTTTGTATTATTATAGTATAGAATGTATTTAATAAGCAAACGTTTGTCAGCAGGGTTTTTGGGCTGTATTTCATGTAAAAACGTTTACTGTTAGTTTACTTGCTCACGCTAATTAAGGCTAATGCTGGCTAACAGGAGCTAGCGCAAGAAACGACGCAGCAAAGTATTGTTTATAGTGCATTTCTTGCCACCTTATAGCATTTGTACATTTGTATGACAGTCTATAATGCTCCCGTGAGGTTTTTCCGGACGTCTTGGTAATGATTTTCACTATAAAATCATATTTCTAAATGACAGGAAGTTGATAAACTGGCCGGAATAGCTTTGAGCTAACGATCTTTGCCGATACATTCCATTCTAAACGTAACGATAGTTGTTCAAAACATTACCTGTCTATATCATTTGTTCCTCAACGTTATATAGACAGGTAATGTTTTGTAAACTAACTGCAGCCTGCTACAGTTAGAAGCTAACGTTAGCCAGCAAGCTGCAGCCTGCTACAGTTAGAAGCTAACGTTAGCCAGCAAGCTGCAGCCTGCTACAGTTAGAAGCTAACGTTAGCCAGCAAGCTGCAGCCTGCTACAGTTAGAAGCTAACGTTAGCCAGCAAGCTGCAGCCTGCTACAGTTAGAAGCTAATGTTGAGGAACAAATTATATAGACAGGTAATGTTGGCCGATCCATAGATGTGTGACTTGGCCATAAGGATTTGGATAGTCGACTTTGATTGGCTGATAGTCGACTAATAGTCGACTACCCCCCCGAATGAATGCTAAAGCATGCAATTGATGCATCTTGATATTTGTCTACTCTAGTGTGTTCATTAGATGAGTGAAATCCTCTTTCAGTGCCTTCAGTGTTTTCTTAGGCAGTTAGCATTGCTGGTATGCGTACCATTAGCGTTAGCCACGCTTCTAGGCCTCTTTGCTTTTGGAAAAAATTATACAAAAAAATTATTATATATATATTTTTGCATTCGACTAAGAGGTTGGCAGTCGACTACGTCTCCTTTCGATCGATTAGTCGACTATTCAACTAATCGGGGTCAGATGTCATTTATATTCTATATTCATATTGCATGTGACCGGATGTGAAAATTCACTACTGTATCTCCAAAAAGCCCTGTAAATCATCTGCCCTTTGTTAATTTGCTTAGATTTCTAGTACACCTGATCTCAAGAAGGTGCTGAATGAGCTCAATGACAATGTTCCATGCCTGGTCAATGTTAGCATGGTGGCATTCACTATCAAAGATGAAGGGGGAAAAAACATAATAATAATAATTTATATTCTCCTTTGGTTCATTACAATTTACTCAAGCCTAGTAACAGACACAATATTTCTGACACTGGGAATACATTCCCTGAGGTCCATAGATACCAATAACATGCAAATGGACCATGTCGAAGTGGAGCAATCTTCCATTTACTTGGGTATGTATGGCACATTTTCAGAAAATATGGCTCTGGCTTACCTCCTACTGGAGTGGAATCCTGCTACCAGGCACGGTGGCGCTATTCTCAAAACTCCACATTGGTAGATCTTGGTGAACTAATGCCTCGCAACAAATATCACACTGATTGGCCAGATAGTGGTGCGATAATCACAGATCAAAATGTACAACTTTGACAAGAAATAACTTTTACACCACGTCAAATTGACACAAGATTTACACATTTCCAGCTATCCTTGGTCTCTACAAGGATAGGGGGGTGACAGGTGGCCCAGGAGGTAGAGCGGTTGTCTGGCAATCGGAAGGTTCCTGGTTCGATTCCAGATCCTCCCAACAGCATGTCAAAGTGTACTTAACCCCTAACTGCTTCTGATGAGCAGGGTTGCGACTACCGTTGGTGTGTGAATGTGTAAGTGAATGTGAGGTATAAACTAAATAAAAGCACTATATAAATGCAGTAAATTTGCCAAATACGACTTGGCAGGGTCTTGGCAGTGGGAGACAACTCTTTAACTTTAATGTTACTCAATGTTAATGTTACTCAGCTTTACATCTACACACATTTTATTATCATAATACACCTACTGTCTAAGCTAATCATGTGGTAGTTATTCATCAGATGCTACAGTCTAAGCTAATCGTTTGTAGATATTCATCAGATGCTACAGTCTAAGCTAATCGTGTGGTAGTTATTCATCAGATGCTACAGTCTAAGCTAATCATGTGGTAGTTATTCATCAGATGCTACAGTCTAAGCTAATCATGTGGTAGTTATTCATCAGATGCTACAGTCTAAGCTAATCGTGTGGTAGTTATTCATCAGATGCTACAGTCTAAGCTAATCGTGTGGTAGTTATTCATCAGATGCTACAGTCTAAGCTAATCATGTGGTAGTTATTCATCAGATGCTACTGTCTAAGCTAATAGTGTGGTAGTTATTCATCAGATGCTACAGTCTAAGCTAATCGTGTGGTAGTTATTCATCAGATGCTACAGTCTAAGCTAATTGTGTGGTAGTTATTCATCAGATGCTACAGTCTAAGCTAATCGTTTGGTAGTTATTCATCAGATGCTACAGTCTAAGCTAATCGTGTGGTAGATATTCATCAGATGCTACTGTCTAAGCTAATAGTGTGGTAGATATTCATCAGATGCTACAGTCTAAGCTAATCGTGTGGTAGATATTCATCAGATGCTACAGTCTCTAAGCTAATCGCGTGGTAGATTCATCAGATGCAGGAGGTCTCCGGTGACGCCTCACACAGAGCTAACAGGCTGCCACACGCCATCAGAAGGCAGAACAACAACAGCGATATCCCAAGTTGGCAGGAAATGTTAGGAAAGTCTTTTGTTTCGTCCTTGATGATCTCCTGCTTGTGTGTGTGTGTGTGTGTGTGTGTGTGTGTGTCTTTGTTATGTCCGTGTGTCTCTGGCTCAGCTCCTCTCGGTGTGAAATGACAGAGACTTGCCAGCGCAGCAGGAGGGTACGGAGGACGTGGCTCACAGTGTCGGTCTCCTCTAATGGAGGAGCAGATATTACACTGTTACTGCCATGCGGGAAACCCAACGCCGGGCCAATTAGTAATTTGGTATTTCATAAAAGCCTGGCAGGTTCCGCGGGATGATGACACACTGACAGGGCTGCTCTCTTCTCCGGGGGCCAAGGGCTCCCAGCTACAGGACTGCTGGAACACACACAGGCGTGCGCACACTGCACACACACACACACAGGCACACATATACACAAGCAGGCACGCACACACACACAGGCACGCATTTACACACACAGGCACGCATTTACACACACAGGCACGCATTTACACACACAGGCACGCATTTACACACACGCATAATAATAATAATAATAATAATAATAATAATAATTCATTTATTTTGTATAGCGCTTTTCAAGGACCCAAAGTCGCTGACAATAGGCAAATGCCCTCAGCTAGAATACGCATTCAATCAATGTTATAAGACATTGATATCAGGAGCTATCTGTAGCTACTGCTAGCCCGGTAGATAACGTTAAGACAATTTAGTTTACTGGGACAGATCGACTAACGTGAGCTAGCTAACGCGAGCTAACGAGGGAACGGAGGTATTACGCACTCGACTATTGCTGGAGCATTTGTTGATATCAGCAGCTATCAGTAGCTAGCCAGCTAGATACCGTTAGACAATGCCTCGTCATGTATTAAACTAAAAGTGAATAGTTGACTGGGTCATTGTTTAAACAGTAACGGAGGTCCGCTCTTCTAGAGCAGACTGCCTGTGTTGACATGAGCACTGCGAGCAGAAGCCCTTAGCCAATAGTATCCCGCTGCAGGGCTGGGCGGATATGACTCGTTGCCACGTTTTTTTTCAAAATAAGAGTATCATACGAACCTAATTGTTGCTAACTGCCAGAGCCATCGATATTATGACTGGAGATGCGCTTGGGGCGGAAATGAGACCTGCACAGATTTTCAAAATAAGAGTATCGTTATGAACTTGATTGATTACACGTCACACGGCGGGCAGCCCTCTAAGTGTCAAGCGCCAACGGTAAAAACTGACCGCCCCTGGCGGGCGGCGGGCTTTAGTTTCGGTCCCTGAGTGAAAGGGTTTTAAAGGGATAGTTCAAATAGTTTATTTTACATTAAATTGTATGAAATACTTAAGCTGACTTTGCCGAGTCCTGTGGTGGAAGTGCTGGCCGTGTTCTGAACGAGGTCCGGTAGTAACAGTTTTAAGCCACAACACCACACCAGAATACCCTGAACACATTTAACCCTTTCACTGCCACACTACCAAAATGGTTAATCCTTTCACTGCGACAATACATCAGGTTAACCCTTTCACTGCCACACGACAACGGGCTAATCCTTTCACAGCCACACTACAGAAGGTTAACCATTTCACTGCCACACTACAGACTGTTTACCGTCTGTAGTGTGGTAGTGAAAGGTTAACCGTCTGTAGTGTGGTAGTGAAAGGGTTAAAGGAACACTCCAACATTATGGGAAATGCACTACCATCTTCTCCAGAGTCAGACAAGAAGAACTTCCTCTCTGTGCGTTCAGTAGAACGCTATCCGACTCCAAGCTAGCCTAACTTGGCACAAATGAATGGAGGCGGATACAGACCTATATTCTATCTTAACACCCCTGCGAGAGCTGTTTTTGGCCAACAGCTACTGTAGGCTAGCTGGTCCGTATTCGCTTCCATTCATTTGTGCTAAGCCGGATAGCTTTCTACTGAACGCACAGAGAGGAAACTGGTATCCATCTTCTTGTCTCTCTCTGGGGAAGACGGTAAGCACATGTCCTATAATGTTGGCGTGTTCCTTTTAACACTTGGATCCGTCTAAAATCACTCTAGACGGCCAGCATTTCATAATAGACTTGCATAGTCCGTGGGGCTGTTTGTAGAGCTAAATCTATACTTTATAGTATTGCTATCTGTCCATTCTCATTGTCAATTGACACCATAAACCGTCCCTTCAAAATGGCTTAAAGAAAAAAATTTTCATCAATACGTTCTCATTTTATAGCGTCTTGAATATAAGCGTTATAAGGGATTTGGTCTAGTATATTTCCTGGAAGGCGAGATACAGGCCGCTAAGCTACTAACGTTAAATCCAATGGCATTTCGGATACAGAAGCTACAGTTAAAACTCAAACTGCATATAATCGATATGATGGTCCACCATGAATGCATGAAAGGGGGGGGGGGCGGGGGACGTCGTTTCTGATTATTGATTACCAATAACCGCGTTAGCCTCAGTAGCCACATTCGCTGACCGGGTGGATGGCTATCATAACAAGCCCTGATCAGCATGTAATTTACGTGAAAAAGATCTTACCGTGGGCCGGTTGGATTCCCCAAATGATTTCCCAGTTATCGATCGCCATCTGGTAGATCGATATGTCCATTGGCTGATGATATATTCCTTTACTGCACACTGAAATCCGCGTCCCAAAACGTATTCCAAGCTACAGCCTATAGGCATCGCTTCATGTTAGCAGAAAACTACATTGGAGTTCCATAAAAAACAAGACAACTTCTGCCACAGGGAACACTGCATTATCGAGATAGCGCCCTAAGAGGATCTGGCCGGTAATGCACTTTTTCGAATTCAAAAGAGTAGGGTACTTCTGCAGTGCTGCTCGGTGACATTGAGTAGGTTATTAAAATGGAATAAAAGCCAAAACAAGCTTGCTACGGACATGTCCGTGATTGGTCCTCAACCGTTGGATTCGAAACACGGATTTATCCGTGGTCGGGCGGGAATGTGTTAAGGGTTTTGTTTCAAGAACTGTAAAAGGAAATGAAAATAAGTCTTTCAACAACTTCACATCCAGTGAAAACGCAGAATTTCCCTTGTGATGAATAAAGTATTTCTACATAAGGTATTTCTAAATAAAGTATTTCTAAATAAATTAAAGTGTTCTGAATGAAACCATTCTAATGGTGATGTCATAGTGACTACTGGCCGTTGAGAGCTACAGTATATAGTTCTAGAATTCGTTGAGAGCTACAGTATATAGTTCTAGAATTCCAAGATATAAGTCGGAGGAATCTCACACCACAAAGGGTTCAAAAGAGGACGCGTTTCAGCCTCGTTGTGGAGGCGACTGACTTGTGTTTATTTTCTCATCATATGTCTCCTGCTGTCGATGTACACCAAGAAATAATATTTTTATTAATAATAATATTATGGGCTGGACAAATGTTCTGAGGAGGGCATTAAACTCGCATCAAGCTTGATCTTCAGCACCTTTTACACATGTGGTCATATTTCCATGCTCTAAAACAATATTTGCGTACGTGCGTGTGTGTGTGTGTTTTTCAGGTGTGATGCTCATATCCCTAGCGTTATGTGCGGACGCTGCCATTGGGAACGTGCAGGAGAAAGCAATGAAGCTCCATAATGGCTCCAACTCTGAAATGGTACAAATTCTTACTACGCTGACGACACAGTACAATTCAAACTACACTGACGACACAGTACAATTCAAACTACGCTGACGACACAGTACAATTCAAACTACGCTGACGACACAGTACAATTCAAACTACGCTGACGACTAGGGGTGTAACGGTACATGTATTCGTCACGCGAATTTACGGTACGTGTCTCACGGTGCGGTACGTGCAGCCATACGAAGAATACGTTTCATACATACCACTAGGTGAAAGGCTATGCTCAATATCTTTACTTTACTTTACACTGGCTTACTAACAGTCAGAAGGTCATTCATTTAACGTTGCATATCAAGCTTGGATTGCCACATTTAGATGATGAATAAAACGTTGAAGCTTGTAAAGGCATGAACAAGCCGACGGAACAAATGAACGCGCACTCTGCTGCACTCGGCTGTTTCTCCTCTCCTCTCCTCTCCTCTCCTCTCCTCTCCTCTCCTCTCCTCTCCTCTCCTCTCCTCTCCTCTCCTCTCCTCTCCTCTCCTCTCCTCTCCTCTCCTCCTCTCCTCTCCTCTCCTCTCCTCTCCTCTCCTCCCCTCCTCTCCTCTCCTCCCCTTACCTACAGGCGTTACTGAAACAAAACCATACATACAATATGTTTGTAACACAGCATATACAATAGGCTGAACATTTTCATCGTTTTCTTGTTCGCCTAATAATGTTAATCAATGGAAAGACACGCACACACACAAACACACCAACTTTCTTTTGCGCTACTTTCCAGCTGATCCGAGAGAAAAAAAGGAAACAAAATAAAAACACGCAAGCGTACTTTTGCTGATCTGGACTGGTCCTTTGAGCTCCTCTCCAGTCGAGCTGCTCCGGTGTTTAAATCCAAAACATTGATAAATCCTCTCATTGTTGCGTAACATGGCATCTCTTCTCTAGTCTTTCTCTGCGTCACATGAAGTAAAATCTACTCTAGAAGTGAAAGTGAAACTATACAACGGTGGGGGGAGGCGGCAGTAGGCAAGTAATTTACTCGAGTGGATTCCTGAACACAGAATGACACCGTTATCACTGACTGACTAGCAAGCCTAGGTGGAACTAAGTATAACTTAATAAAAAATAATGATATATAATAATAATTATTATTATAAATATATAATAATCATAAATATTGTTTTCCTGTGTACCGAACCGTGAGCCCAAAACCGAGGTACGTACCGAACCGTGGCTTCCGTGTACCGTTACACCCCTACTGACGACACAGTACAATTCAAACTACACCGACTACACAGTACAATTCAAACTACACCGACTACACAGTACAATTCAAACTACACAGTACAATTCAAACTACACCGACTACACAGTACAATTCAAACGACACAGTACAATTCAAACTACACCGACTACACAGTACAATTCAAACTACACAGTACAATTCAAACTACACCGACTACACAGTACAATTCAAACTACACAGTACAATTCAAACTACGCTGACGACACAGTACAATTCAAACTACACCGACTACACAGTACAATTCAAACTACGCTGACGACACAGTACAATTCAAACTACGCTGATGACACAGTGATGTAACTGGTATGTACTGGTTTGTGTGTGATGTGACTGGTGTGTGTGTGATGTAACTGGTATGTACTGGTTTGTGTGTGTGATGTGACTGGTTTGTACTGGTTTGTGTGTGTGATGTGACTGGTGTGTACTGGTTTGTACTGGTTTGTGTGTGTGATGTGACTGGTTTGTACTGGTTTGTGTGTGTGATGTGACTGGTTTGTACTGGTTTGTGTGTGTGATGTGACTGGTGTGTACTGGTTTGTGTGTGTGATGTAACTGGTATGTACTGGTTTGTGTGTGTGATGTGACTGGTTTGTACTGGTTTGTGTGTGTGATGTGACTGGTTTGTACTGGTTTGTGTGTGTGATGTGACTGGTGTGTACTGGTTTGTACTGGTTTGTGTGTGTGATGTGACTGGTTTGTACTGGTTTGTGTGTGTGATGTGACTGGTTTGTACTGGTTTGTGTGTGTGATGTGACTGGTATGTGACTGGTTTGTACTGGTTTGTGTGTGTGATGTGACTGGTTTGTACTGGTTTGTGTTGCAGGTGCTGTACTCGTACTCCATCGGCTTCCTGTACATCCTGACCGGCCTGTTCATGGTGGGGGGTCTGGGCCCTGCAGTAGCCTTCTGTTCAGAGGTCAGAGGTCGCCTGACGACAGGACTATGAATTCACATTCAATGTATTTTGTTTTGCATGCTGTTTTGTTTTCCCATCTCTACTCCCTGGCGCCAGCGTTTCAGACCGTTTTAACTGTTTGTTATCGCCATCGTATATTCTATGTATGTCGTATGCATTGTATTTTATTTTTCAACATAATGAAACTAAAATCTTTAATCTGGCATCATCCTATGTTTGGTGATTCTGTTCCTGGTGATGGATGCAAATTAGCGCATATTTAATTAGGTGACGCCTATTTTGCATAATATATAAACATAAAATCTCAGAAAACTTGCAATAAATTTTTTCTTAGTTGGGAAAGTTTCATAGTGATATCTATTAAAATATAATATTTGCCTCTTCGCCCTTAGGCTGTCTCGCCTTAACCCTTTCACTGTCACACGACAGAAGGTTAGCCCTTTGGTATCACACAACCGACGGTGATGCTCCATCATTAGCATCATTAGCTCCGCGGTTGTGTGATAGTAAAGGGCTAACCTTCTGTATTGCCACAGTGAACGGGTTAACCGGCTGTCGTGTGGCAGTGAAAGTAACTCCCCCTGAACCCTCTGTCCCCTCAGCATCCCGTGACGACGTACGGCTACGCGTTCTTCTTCTCCCTGACGGGTTACTTCGGCATCTCCTTCGTGTTGGCGCTGATCAAACTCTTCGGAGCCCTGGTGGCAGTCACGGGTGAGAGCTGCTATTATTCTATTCTGTTCAGTTCTGCTCTATCCTATTATGTTATCTATTATGTTTTACCAAACGGAGAAGGTAAAGACGACTTTAAACTGTTAAAACGGTAATCCAGAACTGTTTTATTGCACTGTAAAAACATTTGTATGTGTCTGTCTGCACTTCATGTGCTCATTTTATATCTATTCTATTCTACTATTTTATTGCACTGCACTATGTTACTCTGTCTATTCTATCTTATTATTTTTATTATTGTCTATTTTTAAAACTGAATCAAACCATAAACAAGGTGGCCTGTTGGGATGTTAAGATCCTAATGTGAAAAACTGTGATTTTATATGTCTGCACTTTATGTGCTCATTGTATGTCTGTCTTTTTCTGTTGTGAAGCACTTTGAGCTGCAGTTTTTGTATGTAAGGTGCTATACAACGTAAACGTATACGTTTATTATTTATTATTATTATTATCCCAGGTCACCGAAAACGAATGCTGATTTAGTTAGCACATCATCTCGCACACATATCCAAGCACCGTGACCAGTTCTCCAGTCAGCTTGTACAGAGACGGAACCTTGACCTTCTGGATAGAAAGAGCTCGACTAACATTGCTAATGACAAGTGGGGGAATAGGGCTAGAGTTCCAACAAATCTGAACGATCCCTTTTTAAGCTACAGTTTCCAGGGAAGGTTGAGGACGCGACATGTTGTTCTAACTAACGGTCTCCTTCACGCCGTCTGCAGTCACCACCGGACGGAAGGCCATGACCATCGTGCTCTCCTTCATGTTCTTCTCAAAGCCTTTCACCTTCCAGTAAGTGTCCTGCTCACCTAACTTTGAGTTAGAGTTTACACTGTGTCCAGAGATTATCAATATATATTGGTTAAGACCCTGACAGAGATGATCAATGATGTAGTGGTTAAGACCCTGACAGAGAGGATCAATGGTGTAGTGGTTAAGACCCTGACAGAGATGATCAATGGTATATTGGTTAAGACCCTGACAGAGATGATCAATGATGTAGTGGTTAAGACCCTGACAGAGAGGATCAATGGTATATTGGTTAAGACCCTGACAGAGATGATCAGTGGTGTAGTGGTTAAGACCCTGACAGAGAGGATCAATGATGTAGTGGTTAAGACCCTGACAGAGATGATCAATGATGTAGTGGTTAAGACCCTGACAGAGATGATCAGTGATGTAGTGGTTAAGACCCTGACAGAGAGGATCAATGATGTAGTGGTTAAGACCCTGACAGAGATGATCAATGATGTAGTGGTTAAGACCCTGACAGAGATGATCAATGATGTAGTGGTTAAGACCCTGACAGAGAGGATCAATGATGTAGTGGTTAAGACCCTGACAGAGATGATCAATGATGTAGTGGTTAAGACCCTGACAGAGAGGATCAATGATGTAGTGGTTAAGACCCTGACGGAGAGGATCAATGGTGTAGTGATCAGTGGTTTCCCCAAATGTTGCTGTTTCTTGAAGTGCCCTCCGTGTCCTCCTCTTCAGGTACATCTGGGGCGGCCTGCTGGTCCTGTTCGGCATCTTCCTCAACGTCTACAGTAAGAACAGAGACCGGATGAAGCTTCCCTCCGTCCAGGATCTCCGGAGCTGGCTGGTCAGCGCCAAGAAGGTCCGACTGCTCTCTCAGAACATCTAGGAGAAGAGCCCGACGTGTTGGTGGAGATACACCAGGCATTCCTCTCTCTGTGTGGCACCTCTCTCTGGGGGGGGGGTAGTGTGGCACCTCTCTCTGTGTGGCACCTCTCTCTGGGGGGTAGTGTGGCACCTATCTCTCTCTCGCTCTCTGGTGGTAGTGTGCCACCTCTCTCTCTCTCTTTGAGGGTAGTGTGCCACCTCTCTCTCTCTCTCTCTCTCTCTCTCTCTTTGAGGGTAGTGTGCCTCTCTCTCTTTGAGGGTAGTGTGCCCCTCTCTCTCTCTCTCTCTCTCTCTCTCTCTCTCTCTCTCTCCGGGCAGATTGACGATGCCCACCAATCAGCCCCATCACCATTAACATGTGGTAACACTGTGGTGAGGCCAAGGACACACAGGGTGCACACAGCACCACAGAAGCCAGCCTGAGGTCCAACAACAACACACTCGGTACAGAGTACCTATATACTGTATCAAACTAATCACTACCAATACACACAATGAAACCCATGGAGGCCATCGGGGCCTGATACCTGAGATACAGGATGTCCACTTCTTCCTGCCTGTATGGAACGGTTACCGTCGTCAACGCAACACAACCAGCCATGTAGTGAGGGTGGGGCAGACGGCGTAGGATGTAGTGAGGGGTGTTGTTGTCCGACACAGGATATGCTCACCTCTCTTTCTCTGGGTTATATGCAGAGTTCCAGCACCCTGTGTACCGTCGACGGACGATAATGTCAGTGGTGTTCAAGGCGTGAAGCGATTCACCCATCATCTCTCTTTGGTTCTATAGAGAACGCCCACCGATCCACCTTAATGACCACCAATGAACATGACCATGTCGGGGTGATGGACGTCCCAGTAGGCCCCACCTCTTGTACCGCTACTGGTGGATAAAATGGCGCGACTCCGGACCACATTTGGACCCTTCCACCCGGTCTTAACGTGGCCCTGCTGACGGGCTCTGAAAGCCCCACGGAAACCTTTTGGTAGGACGACGGACACGGGAGGACCTTTTTTTTTTTTTTTTTAAAGACAAAGATAAAAGGGAAGCCGGGTCGTTAGCTAACCAAATAGCACAGTTTTGCACTGTTGACTTGTTGACTTTAACGTTTTAGCGGGTGGAAGGACTGAACCGACGGGAAGGAGTGGTCGACGGGAACGGAGCAGACGGGGTTAATGAATCGTGTCCGCAATGAATGTGTCCTGTAACCTTCCCCCCCAACGGAAGGGAAATGGCGCCCACTTTAAGTATTCACTTATATTCTTCCTGTGATGTCATCTGGGTTTAAAATCCATCTCTGCTCCATGAATGGGCCTCTGAATTTGTGAGGCCGTAAAATGTTTGTCTGAGCTATTACACACAAATGAGTTTTAAATGCTGATTCCAAGCTGTTAGCAACACTGGAATATAAACCACATTTAGGTGAGAGAACTCTGCTTAATATTTTAGTAATACTAGAACATAACCTCATATGGGTGTTAAAATTCAATATAATATTTGTCGTATTCATTGTCTATGAAGCGCCCCCCAGATTTTACATCCCAGTGACATCACTGATTAGAGGGTTCTCTCTGATGTCTAGCTTTAGGAGAGAGAGGTGTGTTCGTGCTCACAAATACAGACTGAACTGTCCTGGGGCCCAGGAAGAATGTACGTGAATTATGACAATGTAAGCATTCCCCTTTTTTTAAATACAAAGAAAAAAATACATATTCATAAGGAAAGGGTTGTATTTTATTTTCACCCGCATGTGCCAGAGCAACCGAGAAGGTTTTACTCGATCATTGTCTTGGTAGAAGTGGTGTGGTATATATGTAATTTATATATGATTGTGCTCTAAGAATACATGTGATCATGGGGGCGGAGCCTGCGTGCTCTTAATGTTTAGCAACATGTCCACTGCCATCGTTTGTAACCATTTGATTGGGTGATAAGGTATCGCTCTTTTTACATTAAAAACAAAACGGGGACATTTGTTGAAAAGTGTATGTGTGTGTATATTTACATTATTTGCACAATGTTTGTGTGTGTGCACGTTTGCACACGATCATGCATATTCTCCACTTGCACAACCTGAAAGTAGGCACTTCCGGCTGACTTCAGGTTGCGAATGGTACTTCCTGTCCCATCCAAATACATTGTTTTTAGCTACTTTTCTCCCGTTATTTAAACGACTTTGTCGTCACAGAGAGGTAATGAAACGTTTGTATTATTATAGTATAGAATGTATTTAATAAGCAAACGTTTAATAAGCAAACGTTTGTCAGCAGGGTTTTTGTGCTGTATTTCATGTAAAAACGTTTATTGTTAGTTTACTTGCTCACGCTAATTAAGGCTAATGCTGGCTAACAGGAGCTAGCGCAAAAAACGACGCCGCAAAGTATTGTTTATAGTGCATTTCTTGCCACCTTATAGCATTTGTACATTTGTATGACAGTCTATAATGCTCCCGTGAGGTTTTTCCGGACGTTTTGGTAATGATTTTCACTATAAAATCATATTTCTAAATGACAGGAAGTTGATAAACTGGCCGGAATAGCTTTGAGCTAACGATCTTTGTTTCAAGTTTCAAGTTTCAAGTTTCTTTAATAGTTGTCATACAGAAGTACAGAATACTTTTGTACAAAATGCTTCTTACTGTTGCGCTCCAGAGACTGTGCATGACAAGATAAGTATGAAATAAAATATATGAAATCTTTGCCGATACATTCCATTCTAAACGTAACGATAGTTGTTCAAAACACTACCTGTCTATATCATTTGTTCCTCAACGTTATATAGACAGGTAATGTTTTGTAAACTAACTGCAGCCTGCTACAGTTAGAAGCTAACGTTAGCCAGCAAGCTGCAGCCTGCTACAGTTAGAAGCTAACGTTAGCCAGCAAGCTGCAGCCTGCTACAGTTAGAAGCTAATGTTGAGGAACAAATTATATAGACAGGTAATGTTGGCCGATCCATAGATGTGTGACTTGGCCATAAGGATTTGGATAGTCGACTTTGATTGGCTGATAGTCGACTACCCCCCCGAATGAATGCTAAAGTATGCAATTGATACATCTTGATATTTGTCTACTCTAGTGTGTTCATTAGATGAGTGAAATCCTCTTTCAGTGCCTTCAGTGTTTTCTTAGGCAGTTAGCATTGCTGGTATGCGTACCATTAGCGTTAGCCACGCTTCTAGGCCTCTCTGCTTTTGGAAAAAATTATACAAAAAAAGTATTATATATATATTTTTGCATTCGACTAAGAGGTTGGCAGTCGACTACGTCTCCTTTCGATCGATTAGTCGACTATTCAACTAATCGGGGTCAGATGTCATTTATATTCTATATTCATATTGCATGTGACCGGATGTGAAAATTCACTACTGTGTCTCCAAAAAGCCCTGTAAATCATCTGCCCTTTGTTAATTTGCTTAGATTTCTAGTACACCTGATCTCAAGAAGGTGCTGAATGAGCTCAATGACAATGTTCCATGCCTGGTCAATGTTAGCATGGTGGCATTCACTATCAAAGATGAAGGGGGAAAAAACATAATAATAATAATAATTTATATTCTCCTTTGGTTCATTACAATTTACTCAAGCCTAGTAACAGACACAATATTTCTGACACTGGGAATACATTCCCTGAGGTCCATAGATGTCCATAGATACCAATAACATGCAAATGGACCATGTCGAAGTGGAGCAATCTTCCATTTACTTGGGTATGTATGGCACATTTTCAGAAAATATGGCTCTGGCTTACCTCCTACTGGAGTGGAATCCTGCTACCAGGCACGGTGGCGCTATTCTCAAAACTCCACATTGGTAGATCTTGGTGAACTAATGCCTCGCAACAAATATCACACTGATTGGCCAGATAGTGGTGCGATAATCACAGATCAAAATGTACAACTTTGACAAGAAATAACTTTTACACCACGTCAAATTGACACAAGATTTACACATTTCCAGCTATCCTTGGTCTCTACAAGGATAGGGGGGTGACAGGTGGCCCAGGAGGTAGAGCGGTTGTCTGGCAATCGGAAGGTTCCTGGTTCGATTCCAGATCCTCCCAACAGCATGTCAAAGTGTACTTAACCCCTAACTGCTTCTGATGAGCAGGGTTGCGACTACCGTTGGTGTGTGAATGTGTAAGTGAATGTGAGGTATAAACTAAATAAAAGCACTATATAAATGCAGTAAATTTGCCAAATACGACTTGGCAGGGTCTTGGCAGTGGGAGACAACTCTTTAACTTTAATGTTACTCAATGTTAATGTTACTCAGCTTTACATCTACACACATTTTATTATCATAATACACCTACAGTCTAAGCTAATCGTGTGGTAGTTATTCATCAGATGCTACAGTCTAAGCTAATCGTGTGGTAGTTATTCATCAGATGCTACAGTCTAAGCAAATCGTTTGTAGTTATTCATCAGATGCTACAGTCTAAGCTAATCGTTTGTAGTTATTCATCAGATGCTACTGTCTAAGCTAATCGTTTGTAGTTATTCATCAGATGCTACAGTCTAAGCTAATCGTTTGTAGATATTCATCAGATGCTACAGTCTAAGCTAATCATGTGGTAGATATTCATCAGATGCTACAGTCTAAGCTAATCGTTTGTAGATATTCATCAGATGCTACTGTCTAAGCTAATCATGTGGTAGATATTCATCAGATGCTACAGTCTAAGCTAATCGTGTGGTAGGCAGTGTTGGGCAAGTTACTCTTAAAAAGTAACTAGTTACAGTTACTAGTTACTTCTTCCAAAAAGTAACTAAATTACTTACTCAGTTACAAATTATAAAAGTAACTAGTTACTTCAGAAAGTAACTATTGCGTTACTTTCAAGTAAATTTGTTACATAAACAACATACACAAATCTAAACTATTTTAATGTTGCTGTGGGACAAAGTGAGACTAGCCTCCAATCAAATGCCATGTATGTAGATATTATGATTACTATGTTTATATAGTGGATCATACAAATACAAACACAATAGCTGTTTTGGAACTTTTGATATGTATTGCCCCTCAACAGGCCACAACTGGGCAACATTAAATACGAGATTACTCGTTACTGAAAAAACTAACGCGTTATTCCCATCACTGGATGTCATAGTATGATGTCATAATAGAACATTCTAGAACATTTGTGATGTCACAGTATGATGTCATAATAGTACATTCTAGAACATTCTAGAACATTTGTGATGTCACAGTATGATGTCATAATCAAACATTCTAGAACATTTGTGATGTCACAGTATGATGTCATATCAAACATTCTAGAACATTTGTGATGTCACAGTATGATGTAATAATCAAACACTAGAACATTTGTGATGTCACAGTATGATGTCATAATCAAACATTCTAGAACATTTGTGATGTCACAGTATGATGTCATAATAGAACATTTGGTACATTATATATTCAAAAATTCTCTCAGAAGTTCTCAGATCGCAGAAGACCAAGTGAAGATCTCACTTGTTGTTTCCGGCTACTTGTCTGTAAGCTTGAATATATTCTGTAGATACAATTTAAAATCCCCACATGGAAAAGGAAACAATGTCCTGTACAATCCCTAATGACCTGCGTCTGGAGGGAAGGGTCTGTGATGTGGTTATTAAAGTCAACAGCACTGAGTTGAATGCCCACAAGGCCCTCCTGTGTGACTGCAGTGACTATTTCAGGTAAGTTTAGCTTGGTTCAGGTTAGCTTGGTTCAGGTTAGCTTTGTTAGTAAACAGATACCATACTGTACTTTTACTGTAAACAGATACTATACTGCACTTCTACTGTAAACAGATACTATACTGTACTTATACTGTAAAAAGATACTATACTGCACTTCTACTGTAAACAGATAATATACTGTACTTCTACTGTAAACATATACTATACTGTACTTCTACTGTAAACAGATACTATACTCTACTTCTACTGTAAAAAGATACTATACTTCTACTGTGCTAAGACCCTATACTTCTACAGTGAAAATATATTACTACTAGGGCTGTCCCCGACTAAGGATTTGGATAGTTGACTATGATTGGCCAAAATTTGCCGTTAGTCGACTATATAAAAGAAATAAAAATAAGTATAATAAATATATATATTTTTTTATCATTCCATTTGGGCTGTGGGGGTGCTTAATGTCTGAAGGAGTCGACTGAAGGCTTGTTGTCCTCTGCAAAAGCATGCAATTGGTCCACTGATGGATACATCTTGATATTTGTCTAGTCTAGTGTGTTCATTAGATGGGTGAAATCCTCGTTCAGTACCTCTGTGCCTGTTTTCTTAGGCAGTTGGCCTCTGGTATGCGTGCTATTAGCGTTAGCCACGCTTCTAAGAGGTTGGCAGTCGACTACGGCTCCTTTCGACTGATTAGTCGACTATTCAACTAATAGGGGTCAGCCCTAATTACTACACAGGACAGAATGTTGCTTACTGTTTACTCATCAGATATCTCTGTACTCTGCGTCCCACAGAGCCCTCTTCACTCGCTGGAGCGACTCAGAGAAAGCAGTCTACAGTATCCCTGGGGTGTCCCCGGGTATGATGCAGCTCATCATAGAGTACGCCTACACACGCGTTGTGCTGGTGACAGCAGAGAACGTGAAAGAGCTTCTGGTGGCTGCAGACCAGCTTCGCGTCACTGGCATAGTAGGAGCGTGCTCTGACTTCCTAGAAGGCCAGCTGTCTCTGGAAAACTGTGTCGGCATCTGGAGGTTCACAGACATCTACTGCTGCCCTGACCTGAGGCGCAAGGCCCATCTCTTCATCGTGTGCCACTTTGAGGAGATGTTGCACGTCTCACAGGAGTTTGTGGAGCTGTCCCCGCAGCAACTGGTGGACATCATCGAGAGAGATGATCTGAACGTGAAGAGCGAGGAGACGGTGTTCGAGGCCGTCCTCCGTTGGATCGACCACTCCCGTGAGGAGCGTAAAACACACATCCCTTTGCTGCTGCCCAAGGTAACTAATTGTATTACGGATACACAAACATGGTTGCTAGTGCCTGAGCCACATTATTTTAAATTTTATTTTTATTATTTTACTTTTTCTTGTTTGTCTGTCTCTTGTCAAGGTCATTATGATTCATGTTACTGTTATTATTGTTGTCGTCGCTGTTGTCATTGTTATTATTATTATTATTATTATTATTATTATTATTATTATTATTATTATTATTATTATTATTATTATTATTATTATTGTTATTGTTATTGTTATTATTGTAGTGTTATGTTCTGTTTTATGTATGAAAATAAAATAAAATAAAAACATTTATAAAAAAATTTAAAAAAAAATTGTATTACTGTGCATTACATTAAAACAACACTAGGTTCCCTAGTACAGTGGTTCTCAAACATTTGGGTCCAAACTGTTCCCTAGCAACAGAAACCGTCTACAACCGATGTCTAAGTTGTACCCGCTGTCTGCTTGTCTCTTCCCAGGTTCGCATGGGCTTGATGAGGCCTGACTACTTCAGGAACAACGTCCAGAACAACCCTGTGGTGAGGGACAGCCACGACTGCAGGCCCCTCATCCTCAGCGTCCTGAACCCCCCTGGCTCCGACAGGCTCCCAAACCCACTGACCCGCCCACGCCTGCCCCAGGAGGTCCTATTGGCCATCGGAGGCTGGAGTGGTGGCAGCGTGACCATGGAGGCTTACGATATCCGAGCCGGTGGATGGATGGACGTGAGCGTTGAGGGGGAGAGTCCCCGGTGGGACCACGGCACCGCTTATCTCCACGGTCTGGTCTACTGCGTCGGTGGCTTGGGCTACGCCGTACAGCGTCTCAGCAGTGTGAGCAGGTTCAACCCCGTCACTCGCAGCTGGCTGCAGGCGGCTCCCATGCACTCACGCCGCTGTGACGTCAGCGTGGTCGTGTTGGACGGCTGTATCTACGCCATGGGAGGGTGGGACGGAGACAGGATACTGAACACCGCCGAGCGCTACGAGCCTGAAACCGACCAGTGGACAGTGATCTCACCCATGCTGGAGCGCAGGAGCAACGCCGGGGCAGCAGCCCTCCAGGGCAAGGTGGGTGGAACTGAGGGGCACAGGGTGCTAGATGAACACAAGGAACGTTAGATCAGAAATCATAAATGTCTTTATTGCCAAGTAAGCTTGCACATACAAAAGATGTGTCTGGGTCCTTTGGTGCATCAACATTAACAGACAATTAAAGTAGAATGAAATCAAATGGAATATATAAACTAAATTAGAATATTCTTTCTTATTACAGGTTTACATCTGTGGTGGCTGGAACAGGACGGGGTGTCTGCTCACAGCTGAGTGCTACAGCCCAGACACCGACCAGTGGACTCTGATCGCCCCCATGAGCAGCAGGCGTTTGGGACTAGGAGTTGCTGCATATGGAGGACAGGTCTATGCGGTAGGTGCACACAGAGACAAATGCTTTATACTAGATATTTTTATCATTTGACTTTCAATGCTTCTGTGATGCCCTCATTTCCCTAAATGGATTAATACAGTGTCTGCCTGCCTGAGCCACACACTAAAACATTCCTCTCGTGTCCTGTCCTCAGGTGGGAGGGTGTGACGGTGGAAACGTCCTGCGTAGCGCGGAGGCCTTCAGCCCCTTGACTGACTCCTGGAGCGCCCTGCCCAACATGCTCACCCCCCGCACCGACTTTGGCATCGCGGTGCTGGACGACCTGCTCTTCGTGGTCGGAGGCATCAATGGCTTCATCTCCCTCTCCAAGGTGGAGCGCTACGACCAGAGCAGCAACAGGTGGACTGCAGCCGAGGACATGAATATCCGGCACCGAGGCCTAAGCTGCTGCATAATGCATGGCCTGCCTAACATGAGCCAGTACGCTGTGGGGGAGGAGGAGGAGGAGGAGGAGGAGGAGGAGGAGGAGCAGGAGGAGGAGGAGGAGGAGGAGGAGAAGGAGGACTAGGAGGAGGAGGATGAGGAGGAGGAGGAGGAGCAGGAGGAGGAGGAGGAGGAGAGGAGGAGCAGGAGGAGGAGGAGGAGGAGAGGAGGAAGAGGAGGAGGAGCAGGAGTAGGAGGAGGAGCAGGATGAGGAGGAGGAGAATGAGGAAGAGGAGGAGGAGGAGGAGGAGGAGGAGGAGGAGCAGGAGGAGGAGGAGGTGGAAGAGGAGGAGGAGGAGGAGGAAGATGAGGAGGAGTAAGAGGAGGAGGATGAGGAGCAGGAGGAGGAGGAGGAGGAGGAGGAGGAGGAGGAGCAGGAGGAGGAGGAGGTGGAAGAGGAGGAGGAAGAGGAGGAGGAGGAAGAGGAGGAGGGGGAAGAAGAGGAGGAGCAGGAGGAGGAAGATGAGGAAGAGTAGGAGAGGAGGAGGAGGAGTAAGAGGAGGAGGATGAGGAGCAGGAGGAAGAGGAGGAGGAGCAGGAGGAGGAGGAAGAGGAAGAGGAGGAGGAGGAAGAGGAGGAGGTGGAAGAAGAGGAGGAGCAGGATGAGGAGGAGGAGCAACACAACACAACACAACCAGCGATGTAGTGAGGGTGGGGCAGACGGCATAGGATGTAGTGAGGGGTGTTGTCCGACACAGGATATGCTCACCTCTCTTTCTCTGGGTTATATGGAGAGTTCCAGGTCGGTCCCGACTCCTGTGTACCATCGACAAACGATAATGTCAGTGGTGTTCAAGGCGTGAAGCGATTCACCCATCTCTCTCTTTGGTTCTATAGAGAACGCCCACCGATCCACCTTAATGACCACCAATGAACATGACCATGTCGGGGTGATGGACGTCCCAGTAGGCCCCACCTCTTGTACCGCTACTGGTGGATAAAATGGCGCGACTCCGGACCACATTTGGACCCTTCCACCCGGTCTTAACGTGGCCCTGCTGACGGGCTGACGGGCTCTGAAAGCCCCACGGAAACCTTTTGGTAGGACGACGGACACGGAGGACCTTTTTTTTCTTCTTTTTTTTAAAGACAAAGATAAAAGGGAAGCCGGGTCGTTAGCTAACCAAATAGCACAGTTTTGCACTGTTGACTTGTTGACTTTAACGCTTTAGCGGGTGGAAGGACTGAACCGACGGGAAGGAGTGGTCGACGGGAACGGAGCAGACGGGGTTAATGAATCGTGTCCGCAATGAATGTGTCCTGTAACCTTCCCCCCCCACTGGAAGGGAAATGGCGCCCACTTTAAGTATTCACTTATATTCTTCCTGTGATGTCATCTGGGTTTAAAATCCATCTCTGCTCCATGAATGGGCCTCTGAATTTGTGAGGCCGTAAAATGTTTGTCTGAGCTATTACACACAAATGAGTTTTAAATGCTGGTTCCAAGCTGTTAGCAACACTGGAATATAAACCACATTTAGGTGAGAGAACTCTGCTTAATATTTTAGTAATACTAGAACATAACCTCATATGGGTGTTAAAATTCAATATAATATTTTTGTCAGAGCCCCCTTCATTGTCTATGAAGCGCCCCCCAGATTTTACATCCCAGTGACATCACTGATTAGAGGGTTCTCTCTGATGTCTAGCTTTAGGAGAGAGAGGTGTGTTCATGCTCACAAATACAGACTGAACTGTCCTGGGGCCCAGGAAGAATGTACGTGAATTATGACAATGTAAGCATTCCCCTTTTTTTTTAAATACAAAGAAAAAAATACATATTCATAAGGAAAGGGTTGTATTTTATTTTCACCCGCATGTGCCAGAGCAACCGAGAAGGTTTTACTCGATCATTGTCTTGGTAGAAGTGGTGTGGTATATATGTAATTTATATATGATTGTGCTCTAAGAATACATGTGATCATGGGGGGCGGAGCCTGCGTGCTCTTAATGTTTAGCAACATGTCCACTGCCATTGTTTGTAACCATTTGATTGGGTGATAAGGTATCGCTCTTTTTACATTAAAAACAAAACGGGGACATTTGTTGAAAAGTGTATGTGTGTGCATATTTACATTATTTGCACAATGTTTGTGTGTAATGTTTGTGTGTGTGCACGTTTGCACACGATCATGCATATTCTCCACTTGCACAACCTGAAAGTAGGCACTTCCGGCTGACTTCAGGTTGCGAATGGTACTTCCTGTCCCATCCAAATACATCGTTTTTAGCTACTTTTCTCCCGTTATTTAAACGACTTTGTCGTCACAGAGAGGTAATGAAACGTTTGTATTATTATAGTATAGAATGTATTTAATAAGCAAACGTTTGTCAGCAGGGTTTTTGGGCTTTATTTCATGTAAAAACGTTTACTGTTAGTTTACTTGCTCACGCTAATTAAGGCTAATGCTGGCTAACAGGAGCTAGCGCAAGAAACGACGCCGCAAAGTATTGTTTATAGTGCATTTCTTGCCACCTTATAGCATTTGTACATTTGTATGACAGTCTATAATGCTCCCGTGAGGTTTTTCCGGACGTTTTGGTAATGATTTTCACTATAAAATCATATTTCTAAATGACAGGAAGTTGATAAACTGGCCGGAATAGCTTTGAGCTAACGATCTTTGCCGATACATTCCATTCTAAACGTAACGATAGTTGTTCAAAACATTACCTGTCTATATCATTTGTTCCTCAACGTTATATAGACAGGTAATGTTTTATAAACTAACTGCAGCCTGCTACAGTTAGAAGCTAACGTTAGCCAGCAAGCTGCAGCCTGCTACAGTTAGAAGCTAACATTAGCCAGCAAGCTGCAGCCTGCTACAGTTAGAAGCTAACGTTAGCCAGCAAGCTGCAGCCTGCTACAGTTAGAAGCTAATGTTGAGGAACAAATTATATAGACAGGTAATGTTGGCCGATCCATAGATGTGTGACTTGGCCATAAGGATTTGGATAGTCGACTTTGATTGGCTGATAGTCGACTAATAGTCGACTACCCCCCGAATGAATGCTAAAGTATGCAATTGATACATCTTGATATTTGTCTACTCTAGTGTGTTCATTAGATGAGTGAAATCCTCTTTCAGTGCCTTCAGTGTTTCTTAGGCAGTTAGCATTGCTGGTATGCGTACCATTAGCGTTAGCCACGCTTCTAGGCCTCTTTGCTTTTGGAAAAAATTATACAAAAAAAGTATTATATATATATTTTTGCATTCGACTAAGAGGTTGGCAGTCGACTACGTCTCCTTTCGATCGATTAGTCGACTATTCAACTAATCGGGGTCAGATGTCATTTATATTCTATATTCATATTGCATGTGACCGGATGTGAAAATTCACTACTGTATCTCCAAAAAGCCCTGTAAATCATCTGCCCTTTGTTAATATGCTTAGATTTCTAGTACACCTGATCTCAAGAAGGTGCTGAATGAGCTCAATGACAATGTTCCATGCCTGGTCAATGTTAGCATGGTGGCATTCACTATCAAAGATGAAGGGGGAAAAAACATAATAATAATAATTTATATTCTCCTTTGGTTCATTACAATTTACTCAAGCCTAGTAACAGACACAATATTTCTGACACTGGGAATACATTCCCTGAGGTCCATAGATGTCCATAGATACCAATAACATGCAAATGGACCATGTCGAAGTGGAGCAATCTTCCATTTACTTGGGTATGTATGGCACATTTTCAGAAAATATGGCTCTGGCTTACCTCCTACTGGAGTGGAATCCTGCTACCAGGCACGGTGGCGCTATTCTCAAAACTCCACATTGGTAGATCTTGGTGAACTAATGCCTCGCAACAAATATCACACTGATTGGCCAGATAGTGGTGCGATAATCACAGATCAAAATGTACAACTTTGACAAGAAATAACTTTTACACCACGTCAAATTGACACAAGATTTACACATTTCCAGCTATCCTTGGTCTCTACAAGGATAGGGGGGTGACAGGTGGCCCAGGAGGTAGAGCGGTTGTCTGGCAATCGGAAGGTTCCTGGTTCGATTCCAGATCCTCCCAACAGCATGTCAAAGTGTACTTAACCCCTAACTGCTTCTGATGAGCAGGGTTGCGACTACCGTTGGTGTGTGAATGTGTAAGTGAATGTGAGGTATAAACTAAATAAAAGCACTATATAAATGCAGTAAATTTGCCAAATACGACTTGGCAGGGTCTTGGCAGTGGGAGACAACTCTTTAACTTTAATGTTACTCAATGTTAATGTTACTCAGCTTTACATCTACACACATTTTATTATCATAATCAGTGATGCCACAGATTACTTGTAAAAGTAATCCGATTACTGATTACTGATTACTCCTTTAAAAAGTAATCCAAGTTACTTTACTGATTACTTGATTATCAGAGTAACTTAGTTACTTTGAAAGTAACTAGGTTACGAAGTCGTCGTCGTTCCCCCAACCGTTTTTTTTAAACGCTTTATTGAAAGTGCATAAATTGTTTTTAACTTGTTTCTCTGCACATAACGTAAATTGTTAAACTAGTGCTTCAGCTTCTGTACCATCAAGTATGGTAAAGCAACAGTCTATGATGCTCACAGCATTAGAGCAGCCAGCCAGTGGTTTTACAAAACCAGTGTATCCATTCACATCTAACAAATGCAGGCTGAACTATTCAATTATATCAACTGTAACTATTAAATTGTTTTTATAAATGTCTCTCTATAAACATACAATCAGTCTCTCTTTAACATGTAAATTAACTGTAAATCTGGCAAATAAGAGCTTTTGCTCTGCCACCATCAAATATACATTAATCAATCTCTCTCTTTTGCTGTTTGGCTGGCCTCCGAGTCCTCCTGTACCTAGTCGAAGCGTCGTAGTGTTGTGATTCCAGATGCTTTCAATGCAATTGGATGTGCTGTTTTTAGCGGTAGACAGTATTTACGTTTAGGTCGCTTTCACATATAGTTTTGGTGGACTCGGTGCGGTTCTGGGGGTGAAGTTGAAACATCTGAACAATGTCACGCGGTCGAAAAGGGCGCTTGTCTATTGGACAGTGGAAATGTGTGTGTGGCTGCTGCGATCCCGTGTGTGCGCGCACGCGTGTGTGTGTGTCTGTGTGTGTACACTGCAGAGCCCTTCAAATCAGCGGAGCCGAGTTTTGACATGGCATTGATCCATTGTTCTATTGAAGCACATTACCACCATCCTCTCTCGCTAAACAACTTGTAGACCACGGTGTTTTTATGAGTGCCCACAAGTAGCTGTTTTAATAATATAATAAGCCGCGCGCCTCGGTAATAATAATAAGCCGCGTTTTTTCTTCCTGTAAGCGTTTTGGGGTGGAATTCTCAGACGAATGCAACGGAGCCCTGCTGTCACACGATTGGCGCATATGTCACATGACGTGCTGTGAAGACCCGCCCTACTCTGCCTCTGATTCGCAGACTGTGGATGGGGAATGTGATTGGGCCAAAGCAGAGTCACTCACAGACAGAGAGTCCAGTCACGCCGCGGGCCACATTCTTGTGTAACCCTTTCACTGCCACACCACGTCACTCCCAAATAAGAAAAACAGCTCAAAAATGTATTTTTGACTGTCGAAAACTAAATAAAATACTGCATTCCGCCTGCATTATGAATTTATGATGAGATAGTAACGAAATAGTAATGCACAGCCACTTGGACAAGTAACTGCAATCAGATTACTGGCTTTTAAAGATTAACGCGTTAGATTACTATTTTCGGGGGAAAGTAATCAGATTACAATAACGCGTTACTTAGTAACGCGTTACCGGCATTACTGATCATAATACACCTACAGTCTAAGCTAATCGTGTGGTAGTTATTCATCAGATGCTACAGTCTAAGCTAATCGTGTGGTAGTTATTCATCAGATGCTACAGTCTAAGCTAATCGTTTGTAGTTATTCATCAGATGCTACAGTCTAAGCTAATCATGTGGTAGTTATTCATCAGATGCTACAGTCTAAGCTAATCGTGTGGTAGATATTCATCAGATGCTACAGTCTAAGCTAATCGTGTGGTAGGCAGTGTTGGGCAAGTTACTCTTAAAAAGTAACTAGTTACAGTTACTAGTTACTTCTTCCAAAAAGTAACTAAATTACTTACTCAGTTACAAATTAGAAAAGTAACTAGTTACTTCAGAAAGTAACTATTGCGTTACTTTCAAGTAAATTTGTTACATAAACAACATACACAAATCTAAACTATTTTAATGTTGCTGTGGGACAAAGTGAGACTAGCCTCCAATCAAATGCCATGTATGTAGATATTATGATTACTATGTTTATATAGTGGATCATACAAATACAAACACAATAGCTGTTTTGGAACTTTTGATATGTATTGCCCCTCAACAGGCCACAACTGGGCAACATTAAATACGAGATTACTCGTTACTGAAAAAACTAACGCGTTATTCCCATCACTGGATGTCATAGTATGATGTCATAATAGAACATTCTAGAACATTTGTGATGTCACAGTATGATGTCATAATAGTACATTCTAGAACATTCTAGAACATTTGTGATGTCACAGTATGATGTCATAATCAAACATTCTAGAACATTTGTGATGTCACAGTATGATGTCATATCAAACATTCTAGAACATTTGTGATGTCACAGTATGATGTAATAATCAAACACTAGAACATTTGTGATGTCACAGTATGATGTCATAATCAAACATTCTAGAACATTTGTGATGTCACAGTATGATGTCATAATAGAACATTCTAGAACATTTGGTACATTATATATTCAACAATTCTCTCAGAAGTTCTCAGATCGCAGAAGACCAAGTGAAGATCTCACTTGTTGTTTCCGGCTACTTGTCTGTAAGCTTGAATATATTCTGTAGATACAATTTAAAATCCCCACATGGAAAAGGAAACAATGTCCTGTACAATCCTTAATGACCTGCGTCTGGAGGGAAGGGTCTGTGATGTGGTTATTAAAGTCAACAGCACTGAGTTGAATGCCCACAAGGCCCTCCTGTGTGACTGCAGTGACTATTTCAGGTAAGTTTAGCTTGGTTCAGGTTAGCTTGGTTCAGGTTAGCTTTGTTAGTAAACAGATACCATACTGTACTTTTACTGTAAACAGATACTATACTGCACTTCTACTGTAAACAGATACTATACTGTACTTATACTGTAAAAATATACTATACTGCACTTCTACTGTAAACAGATAATATACTGTACTTCTACTGTAAACATATACTATACTGTACTTCTACTGTAAACAGATACTATACTCTACTTCTACTGTAAAAAGATACTATACTTCTACTGTGCTAAGACCCTATACTTCTACAGTGAAAATATATTACTACTAGGGCTGTCCCCGACTAAGGATTTGGATAGTTGACTATGATTGGCCAAAATTTGCCGTTAGTCGACTATTAGACTAAATATATATATTTTTTTATCATTCCATTTGGGCTGTGGGGGTGCTTAATGTCTGAAGGAGTCGACTGAAGGCTTGTTGTCCTCTGCAAAAGCATGCAATTGGTCCACTGATGGATACATCTTGATATTTGTCTAGTCTAGTGTGTTCATTAGATGGGTGAAATCCTCGTTCAGTACCTCTGTGCCTGTTTTCTTAGGCAGTTGGCCTCTGGTATGCGTGCTATTAGCGTTAGCCACGCTTCTAAGAGGTTGGCAGTCGACTACGGCTCCTTTCGACCGATTAGTCGACTATTCAACTAATAGGGGTCAGCCCTAATTACTACACAGGACAGAATGTTGCTTACTGTTTACTCATCAGATATCTCTGTACTCTGCGTCCCACAGAGCCCTCTTCACTCGCTGGAGCGACTCAGAGAAAGCAGTCTACAGTATCCCTGGGGTGTCCCCGGGTATGATGCAGCTCATCATAGAGTACGCCTACACACGCGTTGTGCTGGTGACAGCAGAGAACGTGAAAGAGCTTCTGGTGGCTGCAGACCAGCTTCGCGTCACTGGCATAGTACGAGCGTGCTCTGACTTCCTAGAGGGCCAGCTGTCTCTGGAAAACTGTGTCGGCATCTGGAGGTTCACAGACATCTACTGCTGCCCTGACCTGAGGCGCAAGGCCCATCTCTTCATCGTGTGCCACTTTGAGGAGATGTTGCACGTCTCACAGGAGTTTGTGGAGCTGTCCCCGCAGCAACTGGTGGACATCATCGAGAGAGATGATCTGAACGTGAAGAGCGAGGAGACGGTGTTCGAGGCCGTCCTCCGTTGGATCGACCACTCCCGTGAGGAGCGTAAAACACACATCCCTTTGCTGCTGCCCAAGGTAACTAATTGTATTACGGATACACAAACATGGTTGCTAGTGCCTGAGCCACATTATTTTTAATTTTATTTTTATTATTTTACTTTTTCTTGTTTGTCTGTCTCTTGTCAAGGTCATTATGATTCATGTTACTGTTATTATTGTTGTCGTCGCTGTTGTCATTATTATTATTATTATTATTATTATTATTATTGTTATTGTTATTGTTATTGTTATTATTGTAGTGTTATGTTCTGTTTTATGTATGAAAATAAAATAAAATAAAAACATTTATAAAAAAAAAAAAAAAAATTTTTATTACTGTGCATTACATTAAAACAACACTAGGTTCCCTAGTACAGTGGTTCTCAAACATTTGGGTCCAAACTGATGAGGCCTGACTACTTCAGGAACAACGTCCAGGACAACCCTGTGGTGAGGGACAGCCACGACTGCAGGCCCCTCATCCTCAGCGTCCTGAACCCCTCTGGCTCCGACAGGCTCCCAAACCCCCTGACCCGCCCACGCCTGCCCCAGGAGGTCCTATTGGCCATCGGAGGCTGGAGTGGTGGCAGCGTGACCATTGACATGGAGGCTTACGATATCCGAGCCGGTGGATGGATGGACGTGAGCGTTGAGGGGGAGAGTCCCCGGGCCGACCACGGCACCGCTTATCTCCACGGTCTGGTCTACTGCGTCGGTGGCTTCGACTACGCCTTACAGCATCTCAGCAGTGTGAGCAGGTTCAACCCCGTCACTCGCAGCTGGCTGCAGGCGGCTCCCATGCACTCACGCCGCAGTGACCTCAGCGCGGTCGCGTTGGACGGCTGTATCTACGCCATGGGAGGGTGGGACGGAGACAGGATACTGAACACCGCCGAGTGCTACGAGCCTGAAACCAACCAGTGGACAGTGATCTCACCCATGCTGGAGCACAGGAGCCAGGCCGGGGCAGCAGCCCTCCAGGGCAAGGTGGGTGGAACTGAGGGACACAGGGTGGTAGATGAACACAAGGAACGTTAGATCAGAAATCATAAATGTCTTTATTGCCAAGTAAGCTTGCACATACAAAAGATGTGTCTGGGTCCTTTGGTGCATCAACATTAACAGACAATTAAAGTAGAATGAAATCAAATGGAATATATAAACTAAATTAGAATATTCTTTCTTATTACAGGTTTACATCTGTGGTGGCTACTTCCAGCTCACAGCTGAGTGCTACAGCCCAGACACCGACCAGTGGACTCTGATTGCCCCCATGAGCAGCAGGCGTAGCGGAGTGGGAGTGGCTGCATATGGAGGACAGGTCTATGCGGTAGGTGCACACAGAGACAAATGCTTTATACTAGATATTTTTATCATTTGACTTTCAATGCTTCTGTGATGCCCTCATTTCCCTAAATGGATTAATACAGTGTCTGCCTGCCTGAGCCACACACTAAAACATTCCTCTCGTGTCCTGTCCTCAGGTGGGAGGGTGTGACGGTGGAAACATCCTGCGTAGCGCGGAGGCCTTCAGCCCCTTGACTGACTCCTGGAGCGCCCTGCCCAACATGCTCACCCCCCGCACCGACTTTGGCATCGCGGTGCTGGACGACCTGCTCTTCGTGGTCGGAGGCATCAATGGCTTCATCTCCCTCTCCAAGGTGGAGCGCTACGACCAGAGCAGCAACAGGTGGACTGCAGCCGAGGACATGAATATCCGGCGCCGAGGCCTAAGCTGCTGCATAATGCATGGCCTGCCTAACATGAGCCAGTACGCTGCTCCCCGTGGAGGAGGAGGAGGAGGAGGACGAGGAGGAGGAGCAGGAGGAGGAGGAGGAGAAGGAGGCGGAGAAGGATGACTAGGAGGAGGAGGATGAGGAGGAGGAGCAGGAGGAGGAGGAGAAGGAGGAGAGGAGGAGCAGGAGGAGGAGGAGGAGGAGAGGAGGAAGAGGAGGAGGAGCAGGAGTAGGAGGAGGAGCAGGATGAGGAGGAGGAAGAGGAGGAGAATGAGGAAGAGGAGGAGGAGGAGAAGGAGGAAGTTGAGGAAGTGTAGGAGAGGAGGAGGAGGAGTAAGAGGAGGAGGATGATGAGCAGGAGGAGGAGGAGGAGGAGCAGGAGGAGGAGGAGGTGGAAGAGGAGGAGGAGGAAGAAGAGGAGGAGGAAGAGGAGGAGGGGGAAGAAGAGGAGGAGCAGGAGGAGGAAGATGAGGAAGAGTAGGAGAGGAGGAGGAGGAGTAAGAGGAGGAGGATGAGGAGCAGGAGGAAGAGGAGGAGGAGGAGGAGGAGGAGCAGGAGGAGGAGGAAGAGGAGGAGGAGGAGGAGGAAGAGGAGGAGGTGGAAGAAGAGGAGGAGCAGGATGAGGAGGAGGAGCAGGAGGAGGAGGTGGAAGAGGAGGAGGAAGAGGAGGAGGAGGCGCAGGATGAGGAGGAGGAAGAGGATGAGGAGAATGAGGAGGAGGAGCAGGAGGAGGAGGATGAGGAAGAGGATGAGGAAGAGGAGGAGGAGGAGGATTAGGAGGAGGAGGAGGAAGAGGAGGAGCAGGAGGAAGATGAGGAGGAGAATGAGCAGGAGGAGGAGGAGGAAGAGGAGGAGCAGGAGGAGGAGGAAGAGGAGGAGGAGGAAGAGGAGGAGCAGGAGGAGGAGGAGAAGGAGGAAGATGAGGAGGAGGAGGAGGAAGAGGAGGATGAGGAGGAAGGAGGAGGAGCAGGAGGAGGATGAGGAGGGAGGAGGAGGAGGAAGAGGAGGAGCAGGATGAGGAGGAGGAGGAAGAGGAGGAGAATGAGGAAGAGGAGGAGGAGGAGCAGGAGGAGGAGGAGAAGGAGGAGGAGGAAGATGAGGAAGAGTAGGAGCAGGAGCAGGATGAGCAGGAGGAGGAAGATGAGGAAGAGTAGGAACAGGAGGAGGATTAGGAGGAGGAGGAGGATTAGAAGGAAGAGGAGGAAGAGTAGGAGGAGGAGGAGGAGGATTAGAAGGAGGACGAGGAAGATGAGGAAGAGGAGGAGAAGGAGAAGGCGGAGGAGGAAGATGAGGAAGAGGAGGAGGAGGAGGAGGAAGATGAGGAAGAGGAGGAGGAGGAGGAGCAGGAGGAGGAGGCAGCAGGGGATCCATCTAAGAACCTTAAAGCCCAACCTCTAGGTTAAACCCTACTGATCAATTATGGGTAGTTTACATCATTGGTATATAATTTCATTATTTATTTTTTTCCATTTGACACCGGAAATGCCACTCTGAAAGAGTTAAAAAGGTCCACGCACGAATAACATGCACGCGCGAATCAAAAAAGCTTATCAAACGCCGACGTCACAACAGGTGTGGCTTGCATATTAATGAGCCGAATCTAATGTTGCTTTTCCACTAAAATAAAGTACTCAGTTTGTCTCCGTGTGGGGAGGCAGGGCTGCTGATGATCAGCATGAGAGCTCCAGAAATGACACGTGAAAAACTGCAGACCACTGATTGGTCAGAAGAGAGACACGTCACTGTTTGGGGAGTCTGAACGGAAACAGAACGCCGCCATCTTTAATGTCTCGCGTAGGATGTCTTTTGTATGTTTGCAGCAAGAAACAAGTGCAATAAAAAAGGATACAGTCACTGTGTATTCTGCCTCATTTATTGATGAAACAAAACCGACATCAACACAATTTGCCACCGAGCGGAGAGTTTAGTCTGACAAAAAGATCGCTGATTAGTTACGCTTGTTGTTGGGGGTTAGGGACGTAACGTTAGTTAGCCTAATGCTAACGTTAGCAGATAGACACGAGAGGCTATCTGTGTAGAATAGACACAATGAGGTAACGTTAGCGTTAGCATAATAGACACAACGAGAGTCTGGTTAATGTTGTTATTGATTGATTGAATGAAAACTGTGTTTTACTCTGGCTTGCCAAGCTCATCATAGCCCCTTTCGTGACTGATGCACCGAGTGAAGCTTGTGGACTCGACAACAGCGGCGGCCGCAGGGCGCCGGAGCCCGCAGCGCTAGTTAGCTCATAGCTATCGTGTAACACTAGCCTTTGCGGGCTCGGGCGCCCTGCGGCTACCGCCGCCGTCGCGTCCATGGGCCCCCCGGCAGGGCACCCATGGGGACGGGTCGGGGTGTACAGAGAGGAGAGAACCATTTTGGGTCGGCCGTTCATGCCGGCCAGCGAGCCGGATGTCGGGATATGTTGTTAGCACAATAGCTACCAAGCTAAGCTATGTTATCTACTAACGTTATAAACACAATATGTGTACAACGACACAATGATTTACATTATTACAAATATGGTAACGTGGTTGTGGCTTTTACAAATAGTGGTTAGCTTTAGAGATGGATGGATGGCTATAATCACGGAGCAATAGTGAGGTGAAACAGATACATTTCCATTCGGCTAGTAGTAGCAAGCATATATCTATGGTAGCAAGGCTCTCTGCCTGCCACTAGCTGTGTGACTCTCAGCGCCCACTGGTGAGCCCCCTGGTGACCAATACCTGTTGTGACGACATTACACGTGCACGTTATAAACCATTGATTAAAATATGCATGTGCATGTTGATTGTGTTGGGCAGACAAAATGTTTTGATAAAAATGCTAAAACTGGGTCAATTTCAATACTTTTTTTTCCAATTCTTCATGAAAGTCACTGTTGGCCTAGTCCACATTGTTTATTGAACAAAAATACAACGTGGAGGTTGACCTTTAAACATTTATTAGACCAAAAGAAATCCTAAGAAATTAATAAATTACTATCAGCCAAAGGTGGTGCATTTCTTTCTTCTAGTAATTCAGACAATATCGTTTTTTTGTTTGTGTAATGTAATGTAATATCTGTTTTTAGTTTGTGTAATGTAATGTAATATCTGTTTTTAGTTTGTGTAATGCACATAATATGGGAACTTTTATCCATATGGTTGAGCCTGTTAGGAATTGCACCCCCAACCCAAGCAGATTGCAGATCACTCTCTCTATATGGAGGTAAAAAAGAAAGTATGGTAAAAATAATTGGCATAAAAAGGGCACTTTTTTATGAGGCACAAAAGGGCAGGTGCTTGTGCACCTGTTGGGCTCTATGTGTGCACATGCCTGCTCGCTGTGCCCTTGAGCAAGGCACCTCAGCTTTAACCGCTCCAGTGTTAGCTGCTCAGGGGCCAGTAGTAGAGTGCCTGACCATAGTGTCTTTATACCTGTATCACTGGACATATAAATGCATATTAAATCAAATTGATTTGTAAAGCCCGAAATCACAAGTTAATGTCCCCATGGGCCGGACAAGTCTTCTTTAAACTATTCAAGAAGAAACATCCCAATAAATCAAGAACAAAAAACCCACCATGAAATCCAAAATAAATGTAAAATAATAAATGCAACACTCCCAGACATACCCCAGCGAAGGTAAGGAAAAACCTATAGCAATAGGAAAAAAGCACCACAGGCGATGTGGAGGAGAGAAACCTTAGAAGGGCCGTTCAAGGGGGGATCCCCCTTCTTGGATGTCGGTGATAATAGTGTTGCTATGGATGGGTGGAGAATAAAACAGGTGAATAGTTGGTATGTATGTACATATACGTGTAATAAAACACAAATATGTGCATGCAATAGCAACTGGGGTAAATTTTTTAAACATTTAAATATATTACAACTCTGTACATACATGTGATTAGCATTATACTCAGTAGAACAAATGTATATATCTTATACCCAGCTTAATCACTATATTAATATTACTATTGCACTTTACTGTTACATTTGCACTTGGGTTGGATGCCCCACTTATTTTCATTGTAATGTACTTATGCTGTATGATGACCAGTGTTGGGCAAGTTACTTTTAAAAAGTAACTAGTTACAGTTACTAGTTACTTCTTCCAAAAAGTAACTAAATTACTTACTCAGCTACAAATTATAAAAGTAACTAGTTACGTCAGAAAGTAACTATTGCGTTACTTTCAAGTACATTTTTTCCATAAACAATATACACAAATCTGAACTATTTTAATGTTGCTGTGGGACAAAGTGAGACTAGCCTCCAATCAAATGCCATGTATATGTAGATATTATAATTACTATGTTTATATAGTGGATCATACAAATACAAACACAATAGATTAGGGGTGTAACGGTACACAGAAGCCACGTTTCGGTACGTACCTCTGTATTGGGGTCACGGTTCGGTACGAGTTTGGTACAACAGAAAAAAAATATGTATAATTATTATTATTAATACAATAAATTTTTTTAATTACTTTTTTTAAATATATTATATTTATGATCATTATTATAATTATTATTATTAAATAGAATAATTTTCTATAGGCTTGCCGTGGGATACTGGTGTCATTCTGTGTTCAGGCATCCAGAGTAAATGAATTGCCTACTGCCCCTTTAACAACTTATAGGCTTGGTAAGTTTCACTTTCCCTTCTAGAGAGGATTTAACTGCACGAGACTAAATACTAGAGAACAGATTACATATTACAACAATGGCAGAGGATTATTTGGATTTAACTGGAGAGGAGCTCAGATGATCAGTCCGAAAAAGTATGTTTCTTTTTTTATTTGATCAGCGTGAGTCCAGCGGGGAGAATGTTGTTGTTGTTGTTTGTTGGCGACGTGCGTGTGTGTGTGTGTGTGTTTCTGCGATGCGCGGCGTGTGTGTGTGTGTGTGTGTGTGTTGGCGATGCGCGGCGTGTGTGTGTGTGTTGGCGCAGAGATCTGTCTGATGAAAAAAACTGCATAGTAACGCGCGGCATTTTTTGGCAGTAACGGTAACGGCGTTATTAAGATTGGAAGAGTAATCCGTTCGATTACTCGTTACTGAAAAAACTAACGCCGTTAGTAACGCCGTTATTTATAACGCCGTTATTCCCATCACTGGTGGTAGTTATTCATCAGATGCTACAGTCTAAGCTAATCGTTTGTAGATATTCATCAGATGCTACAGTCTAAGCTAATCGTTTGTAGATATTCATCAGATGCTACAGTCTAAGCTAATCGTGTGGTAGTTATTCATCAGATGCTACAGTTTAAGCTAATCGTGTGGTAGTTATTCATCAGATGCTACAGTTTAAGCTAATCGTTTGTAGTTATTCATCAGATGCTACAGTCTAAGCTAATCGTTTGTAGTTATTCATCAGATGCTACAGTCTAAGCTAATCGTTTGTAGATATTCATCAGATGCTACAGTCTAAGCTAATCGCGTGGTAGATTCATCAGATGCAGGAGGTCTCCGGTGACGCCTCACACAGAGCTACCAGGCTGCCACACGCCATCAGAAGGCAGAACAACAACAGCGATATCCCAAGTTGGCAGGAAATGTTAGGAAAGTCTTTTGTTTCGTCCTTGATGATGATCTCCTGCTTGTGTGTGTGTGTGTGTGTGTGTGTCTTTGTTATGTCCGTGTGTCTCTGGCTCAGCTCCTCGTGGTGTGAAACGACAGAGACTTGCCAGCGCAGCAGGAGGGTACGGAGGACGTGGCTCACAGTGTCGCTCTCCTCTAATGGAGGAGCAGATATTACACTGTTACTGCCATGCGGGAAACCCAACGCCGGGCCAATTAGTCATTTGGTATTTCATAAAAGCCTGGCAGGTTCCGCGGGATGATGACACACTGACAGGGCTGCTCTCTTCTCCGGGGGCCAAGGGCTCCCAGCTACAGGACTGCTGGAACACACACAGGCGTGCGCACACTGCACACACACACACACAGGCACACATATACACAAGCAGGCACGCACACACACACAGGCACGCATTTACACACACAGGCACGCATTTACACACACAGGCACGCATTTACACACACGCATAATAATAATAATAATAATAATAATAATAATAATTCATTTATTTTGTATAGCGCTTTTCAAGGACCCAAAGTCGCTGACAATAGGCAAATGCCCTCAGCTAGAATACGCATTCAATCAATGTTATAAGACATTGATATCAGGAGCTATCTGTAGCTACTGCTAGCCCGGTAGATAACGTTAAGACAATTTAGTTTACTGGGACAGATCGACTAACGTGAGCTAGCTAACGCGAGCTAACGCGAGCTAACGAGGGAACGGAGGTATTACGCACTCGACTATTGCTGGAGCATTTGTTGATATCAGCAGCTATCAGTAGCTAGCCAGCTAGATACCGTTAGACAATGCCTCGTCATGTATTAAACTAAAAGTGAATAGTTGACTGGGTCATTGTTTAAACAGTAACGGAGGTCCGCTCTTCTAGAGCAGACTGCCTGTGTTGACATGAGCACTGCGAGCAGAAGCCCTTAGCCAATAGTATCCCGCTGCAGGGCTGGGCGGATATGACTCGTTGCCACGTTTTTTTCAAAATAAGAGTATCATACGAACCTAATTGTTGCTAACTGCCAGAGCCATCGATATTATGACTGGAGATGCGCTTGGGGCGGAAATGAGACCCGCACAGATTTTCAAAATAAGAGTATCGTTATGAACTTGATTGATTACACGTCACACGGCGGGCAGCCCTCTAAGTGTCAAGCGCCAACGGTAAAAACTGACCGCCGGCGGGCTTTAGTTTCGGTCCCTGAGTGAAAGGGTTTTAAAGGGATAGTTCAAATAGTTTATTTTACATTAAATTGTATGAAATACTTAAGCTGACTTTGCCGAGTCCTGTGGTGGAAGTGCTGGCCGTGTTCTGAACGAGGTCCGGTAGTAACAGTTTTAAGCCACAACACCACACCAGAATACCCTGAACACATTTAACCCTTTCACTGCCACACTGCCAAAATGGTTAATCCTTTCACTGCGACAATACATCAGGTTAACCCTTTCACTGCCACACGACAACGGGCTAATCCTTTCACAGCCACACTACAGAAGGTTAACCCTTTCACTGCCACACTACAGACTGTTTACCGTCTGTAGTGTGGTAGTGAAAGGTTAACCGTCTGTAGTGTGGTAGTGAAAGGGTTAAAGGAACACACCAACATTATGGGAAATGCACTACCATCTTCTCCAGAGTCAGACAAGAAGAAGAACTTCCTCTCTGTGCGTTCAGTAGAACGCCATCCGACTGCAAGCTAGCCTAACTTGGCACAAATGAATGGAGGCGGATACAGACCTATATTCTATCTTAACACCCCTGCGAGAGGTGTTTTTGGCCAACAGCTACTGTAGGCTAGCTGGTCCGTATTCGCTTCCATTCATTTGTGCTAAGCCGGATAGCTTTCTACTGAACGCACAGAGAGGAAACTGGTATCCATCTTCTTGTCTCTCTCTGGGGAAGATGGTAAGCACATGTCCTATAATGTTGGCGTGTTCCTTTTAAGGGTTTTGTTTCAAGAACTGTAAAAGGAAAAGAGAAGAAGTCTTTCAACAACTTCACATCCAGTGAAAACGCAGAATTTCCCTCGTGATAAATAAAGTATAGCACACTGATGAAGGCCGGATGGCTGAAAACGTTTTGTGTCCTTTAAACAACTTGTAAAATAAAAAACAACGATATTCCGAGTGCGGTCCCTACCTCCCTTTTTTTTTTGCATAATTAATGTTGGACTACGCACCTGTCTGAGCACAGTGGTTACCCTCTTTTCTACCAAATAAAGTATTTCTAAATAAAGTATTTCTAAATAAATTAAAGTGTTCTGAATGAAAGCATTCTAATGGTGATGTCATAGTGACTACTGGTCATTGAGAGCTACAGTATATAGTTCTAGAATTCGTTGCGAATTCTATTCGAATTCCAAGATACAAGTCGGAGGAATCTCACACCACAAAGGGTTAAAAAGAGGACACGTTTCAGCCTCGTTGTGCGACGACTGACTTGTGTTTATTTGCTCATCATATGTCTCCTGCTGTCAATGTGCACCAAGAATAATATTAATAATAATATTATGGGCTGGACAAATGTTCTGAGGGAGGGCATTAAACTCACATCAAGCTTGATCTTCAGCACCTTTTACACATGTGGTCATATTTCCATGCTCTAAAACAATATTTGTGTGTGTGTGTGTGTGTGTGTGTGTGTGTGTGTTTCAGGTGTGATGCTCATATCCCTAGCGTTATGTGCGGATGCTGCCATTGGGAACGTGCAGGAGAAAGCAATGAAGCTCCATAATGGCTCCAACTCTGAAATGGTACAAATTCTTACTACGCTGACGACACAGTACAATTCAAACTACGCTGACGACACAGTGCAATTCAAACTACACTGACGACGCAGTGATGTAACTGGTATGTACTGGTTTGTGTGTGTGATGTGACTGGTAAGTACTGGTTTGTACTGGTTTGTGTGTGTGATGTGACTGGTTTGTACTAGTTTGTGTGTGTGATGTGACTGGTATGTACTGGTTTGTGTGTGTGATGTGACTGGTTTGTACTGGTTTGTGTGTGTGATGTGACTGGTATGTACTGGTTTGTGTGTGTGATGTGACTGGTATGTACTGGTTTGTGTGTGTGATGTGACTGGTTTGTACTGGTTTGTGTGTGTGATGTGACTGGTATGTACTGGTTTGTGTGTGTGATGTGACTGGTATGTACTGGTTTGTGTGTGTGATGTGACTGGTTTGTGTGTGTGATGTGACTGGTTTGTACTGGTTTGTGTGTGTGATGTGACTGGTTTGTACTGGTTTGTGTGTGTGATGTGACTGGTATGTACTGGTTTGTGTGTGTGATGTGACTGGTATGTACTGGTTTGTGTGTGTGATGTGACTGGTTTGTGTGTGTGATGTGACTGGTTTGTACTGGTTTGTGTGTGTGATGTGACTGGTTTGTGTGTGTGATGTGACTGGTTTGTACTGGTTTGTGTGTGTGATGTGACTGGTTTGTACTGGTTTGTGTGTGTGGTGTGACTGGTTTGTACTGGTTTGTGTGTGTGATGTGACTGGTATGTACTGGTTTGTGTGTGTGATGTGACTGGTTTGTACTGGTTTGTGTGTGTGATGTGACTGGTATGTACTGGTTTGTGTGTGTGATGTGACTGGTATGTACTGGTTTGTGTGTGTGATGTGACTGGTTTGTACTGGTTTGTGTGTGTGATGTGACTGGTTTGTACTGGTTTGTGTGTGTGATGTGACTGGTTTGTACTGGTTTGTGTGTGTGATGTGACTGGTATGTACTGGTTTGTGTGTGTGATGTGACTGGTTTGTACTGGTTTGTGTGTGTGATGTGACTGGTATGTACTGGTTTGTGTGTGTGATGTGACTGGTATGTACTGGTTTGTGTGTGTGATGTGACTGGTTTGTACTGGTTTGTGTGTGTGATGTGACTGGTATGTACTGGTTTGTGTCTGTGATGTGACTGGTTTGTACTGGTTTGTGTGTGTGATGTGACTGGTATGTACTGGTTTGTGTGTGTGATGTGACTGGTTTGTACTGGTTTGTGTGTGTGATGTGACTGGTTTGTACTGGTTTGTGTGTGTGATGTGACTGGTTTGTACTGGTTTGTGTGTGTGATGTGACTGGTTTGTACTGGTTTGTGTGTGTGATGTGACTGGTATGTACTGGTTTGTGTGTGTGATGTGACTGGTATGTACTGGTTTGTACTGGTTTGTGTGTGTGATGTGACTGGTCTGTACTGGTTTGTGTTGCAGGTGCTGTACTCGTACTCCATCGGCTTCCTGTACATCCTGATGGGCCTGTTCATGGTGGGGAGTCTGGGCCCTGCAGTAGCCTTCTGTTCAGAGGTCAGAGGTCGCCTGACGAGACGACTATGAATTCACATTCAATGTATTTTGTTTTGCACGCTGTTTTCCCATCTCTACTCCCTGGCGCCAGCGTTTTCAGACCGCTGTTTGTTTGTAGACCCATCGCCATCGTATGTTCTATGTATGTCGTATGCATTGTTATTTGTCAACATGATGAAACAAAAATCTTTAATCTGGCATCACATCCAACGTTGGTGATTCTGTTCCTGGTGATGGATGCAAATTAGCGCATATTTAACTCTTTCAGTGCCACTCACGAGATTTCTCTGATTTTTTTTTTTTTTTTTTTTTTTGCGATCTGAAAAATTATTGCATCACCCGAGCCTACCCGAGTATAGCCGACGGGCGCCGACGATCACTGTGGAAAAAAGCGCCCCCTGTCGTCTCCCAGATGACATAAGTGATTTTGGAATGGACTCAATGAAAATGAATGGGGAAAAAAATCCGGTACTCCACATTTTCCAGTTCACTGATCCAGCCGGGGTTACCACAGTTCATTCTGGAGCCTCAGATCCCCGCGGATCATAGAGATCTACTGTGTCGCGTTGGATCCATACACGTATCGATTTTTTCGAATGGTGATCAGGAATTGGAATATACCAGTTGGATACCATCTGATGTCAGGTAAGGACTCTATGTTATCAGTGGTAGGATAATCGGAGTAAGTTTGATGAAGTTATAAGCTGTTTTGTGAAATGTCTTCTTTCGGTTTCACTGTAAAACTCCGTGAGGTAATCAACAGAGCGATTATCAGTGCGCGGCCGTAATGTGCGTGCGTGCACGTATAATATTGATCATCTAGCGTTTATTTGAAAACGATTCATAAAAAGGCCGACGAATATCAACGTTGTGGAATATTCCACTAAAAGACGATTTTCATAGAATGCTCCAGAATGAGCTGTTTTTTATATCAAAACGGGGGCTTTTCTAACTGCTCTGAAATGGAAACGACGCGATAAAAAAACAATCTGTCTTCACAGCACTGACTGGAAAATAGTCTTTGATAATGCGATGGGCAGATTAGACACATAGCCATAATTTAAAACATAGATTAGGCGATATTAACGTTAACATTGGCGCCGATGGTGGCATTCAAGCGGTAAAACGGAAAACCAGGCGTGGCACTGAAAGAGTTAATTAGGTGACGCCTATTTTGCATAATATATAAACATAAAATCTCAGAAAACTTGCAATACATTTTTTCTTAGTTGGGAAAGTTTCATAGTGATATCTATTAAAATATAATATTTGCCTCTTCGCCTCTAGGCTGTCTCGCCTTAACCCTTTCACTGTCACACGACAGAAGGTTAGCCCTTTGGTATCACACAACCGACGGCGATGCTCCATCATTAGCAGCATTAGCTCCGCATCCGCGGAGCTAATGATGCTAATGATGGAGCATCGCCGTCGGTTGTGTGATAGTAAAGGGCTAACCTTCTGTATTGCCACAGTGAACGGGTTAACCGGCTGTCGTGTGGCAGTGACAGTAACTCCCCCTGAACCCTCTGTCCCCTCAGCATCCGGTGACGACGTACGGTTACGCGTTCTTCTTCTCCCTGACGGGTTACTTCGGCATCTCCTTTGTGTTGGCGCTGATCAAACTCTTCGGAGCCCTGGTGGCAGTCACGGGTGAGAGCTGCTATTATTCTATTCAGTTCAGTTCTGCTCTATCCTATTATGTTATCTATTATGTTTTACCAAACGGAGAAGGTAAAGACGACTTTAAACTGTTAAAACGGTAATCCAGAACTGTTTTATTGCACTGTAAAAACATTTGTATGTGTCTGTCTGCACTTCATGTGCTCATTTTATATCTATTCTATTCTACTATTTTATTGCACTGCACTATTTTACTCTGTCTATTCTATCTTATTATTTTTATTATTGTCTATTTTTAAAACTGAATCAAATCATAAACAAGGTGGCCTGTTGGGATGTTAAGATCCTAATGTGAAAAACTGTGATTTTATATGTCTGCACTTTATGTGCTCATTGTATGTCTGTCTTTTTCTGTTGTGAAGCACTTTGAGCTGCAGTTTTTGTATGAAAGGTGCTATACAACGTAAATGTATACATTTATTATTTATTATTATTATTATTATCCCAGGTCACCGAAAACGAATGCTGATTTAGTTAGCACATCATCTCGCACACACATCCAAGCACTGTGACCAGTTCTCCAGTCAGCTTGTACAGAGACGGAACCTTGACCTTCTGGATAGAAAGAACTCGACTAACATTGCTAATGACAAGTGGGGGAATAGGGCTAGAGTTCCAACAAATCTGAACGATCCCTTTTTAAGCTACAGTTTCCAGGGAAGGTTGAGGACGCGACATGTTGTTCTAACTAACGGGTCTCCTTCACGCCGTCTGCAGTCACCACCGGACGGAAGGCCATGACCATCGTGCTCTCCTTCATGTTCTTCTCAAAGCCTTTCACCTTCCAGTAAGTGTCCTGCTCACCTAACTTTGAGTTAGAGTTTACACTGTGTCCAGAGATTATCAATATATATTGGTTAAGACCCTGACAGAGAGGATCAATGATGTAGTGGTTAAGACCCTGACAGAGATGATCAATATATATTGGTTAAGACCCTGACAGAGAGGATCAATGATGTAGTGGTTAAGACCCTGACAGAGATGATCAGTGGTGTAGTGGTTAAGACCCTGACAGAGAGGATCAATGATGTAGTGGTTAAGACCCTGACAGAGATGATCAATGATGTAGTGGTTAAGACCCTGACAGAGAGGATCAATGGTGTAGTGGTTAAGACCCTGACAGAGATGATCAATGGTATATTGGTTAAGACCCTGACAGAGATGATCAATGATGTAGTGGTTAAGACCCTGACAGAGAGGATCAATGGTGTAGTGGTTAAGACCCTGACAGAGATGATCAATGGTATATTGGTTAAGACCCTGACAGAGATGATCAATGATGTAGTGGTTAAGACCCTGACAGAGAGGATCAATGGTGTAGTGGTTAAGACCCTGACAGAGATGATCAATGGTATATTGGTTAAGACCCTGACAGAGATGATCAATGGTATATTGGTTAAGACCCTGACAGAGAGGATCAATGGTGTAGTGATCAGTGGTTTCCCCAAATGTTGCTGTTTCTTGAAGTGCCCTCCGTGTCTCCTCTTCAGGTACATCTGGGGCGGCCTGCTGGTCCTGTTCGGCATCTTCCTCAACGTCTACAGTAAGAACAGAGACCGGATGAAGCTTCCCTCCGTCCAGGATCTCCGGAGCTGGCTGGTCAGTGCCAAGAAGGTCCGACTGCTCTCTCAGAACATCTAGGAGAAGAGACCAACGTGTTGGTGGAGATACACCAGGCATTCCTCTCTCTCTGTGGCACCTCTCTCTGTGTGGCACCTCTCTCTGGGGGGTAGTGTGGCACCTATCTCTCTCTCTCTCTCGCTCTGGGGGGTAGTGTGGCACCTCTCTCTCTCTCGCTCTGGGGGGTAGTGTGGCACCTCTCTCTCTCTCTCTCTCTCTCTCTCTCTTTGGGGGTAGTGTGCCCCTCTCTCTCTGGGGGTAGTGTGCCACCTCTCTCTCTCTCTCTCTCTCTCTCTCTCTCTCTCTCTCTCTGGTGGTAGTGTGCCACCTCTCTCTCTCTCTCTATCTCTCTCCCTCTCTCTGGTGGTAGTGTGCTACCCCCCCCCCCCTCTCTCTCTCTCTCTCTCTCTCTCTCTCTCTGGGGGTAGTGTGCCTCTCTCTCTCTCTCTCTCTCTCTCTCTCTGGGGATAGTGTGCCACCTCTCTCTATCTCTCTCTCTCTCCGGGCAGATTGACGATGCCCACCAATCAGCCCCATCACCATTAACATGTGGTAACACTGTGGTGAGGTGCTGAGGCCAAGGACACACAGGGTGCACACAGCACCACAGAAGCCAGCCTGAGTACCAACAACACACTCGGTACAGAGTACCTATATACTGTATCAAACTAATCACTACCAATACACACAATGAAACCATGGAGGCCATCGGGGCACACCTGATACAGGATGTCCACTTCTTCCTGCCTGTATGGAACGGTTACCGTCAACACAACACAACACAACCAGGATGTAGTGAGGGGTGTTGTCCGACACAGGATATGCTCACCTCTCTTTCTCTGGGTTATATGCAGAGTTCCAGGTCGGTCCCGACTCCTGTCTACCGTCGACGGACGATAATGTCAGTGGTGTTCAAGGCGTCAAGCGATTCACCCATCTCTCTCTTTGGTTCTATAGAGAACGCCCACCGATCCACCTTAATGACCACCACGATGAACGTGACCATGTCGGGGTGATGGACGTCCCAGTAGGCCCCACCTCTTGTACCGCTACTGGTGGATAAAATGGCCGCCTGATCCCAGGCACACGGAACGGGGACCACATTTGGACACTTCCACCCAGTCTTAACGTGGCCCTGCTGACGGGCTGACGGGCTCTGAAAGCCCCACGGAAACCTTTTGGTAGGACGACGGACACGGAGGACCTTTTTTTTCTTCTTTTTTTTAAAGATAAAAGGGAAGCCGGGTCGTTAGCTAACCAAATAGCACAGTTTTGCACTGTTGACTTGTTGACTTTAACGCTTTAGCGGGTGGAAGGACTGAACCGACGGGAAGGAGTGGTCGACGGGAACGGAGCAGACGGGGTTAATGAATCGTGTCCGCAATGAATGTGTCCTGTAACCTTCCCCCCCACTGGAAGGGAAATGGCGCCCACTTTAAGTATTCACTTATATTCTTCCTGTGATGTCATCTGGGTTTAAAATCCATCTCTGCTCCATGAATGGGCCTCTGAATTTGTGAGGCCGTAAAATGTTTGTCTGAGCTATTACACACAAATGAGTTTTAAATGCTGGTTCCAAGCTGTTAGCAACACTGGAATATAAACCACATTTAGGTGAGAGAACTCTGCTTAATATTTTAGTAATACTAGAACATAACCTCATATGGGTGTTAAAATTCAATATAATATTTTTGTCAGAGCCCCCTTCATTGTCTATGAAGCGCCCCCCAGATTTTACATCCCAGTGACATCACTGATTAGAGGGTTCTCTCTGATGTCTAGCTTTAGGAGAGAGAGGTGTGTTCATGCTCACAAATACAGACTGAACTGTCCTGGGGCCCAGGAAGAATGTACGTGAATTATGACAATGTAAGCATTCCCCTTTTTTTTTTAAATACAAAGAAAAAAATACATATTCATAAAGAAAGGGTTGTATTTTATTTTCACCCGCATGTGCCAGAGCAACCGAGAAGGTTTTACTCGATCATTGTCTTGGTAGAAGTGGTGTGGTATATATGTAATTTATATATGATTGTGCTCTAAGAATACATGTGATCATGGGGGGCGGAGCCTGCGTGCTCTTAATGTTTAGCAACATGTCCACTGCCATCGTTTGTAACTATTTGATTGGGTGATAAGGTATCGCTCTTTTTACATTAAAAACAAAACAGGGACATTTGTTGAAAAGTGTATGTGTGTGCATATTTACATTATTTGCACAATGTTTGTGTGTAATGTTTGTGTGTGTGCACGTTTGCACACGATCATGCATATTCTCCACTTGCACAACCTGAAAGTAGGCACTTCCGGCTGACTTCAGGTTGCGAATGGTACTTCCTGTCCCATCCAAATACATTGTTTTTAGCTACTTTTCTCCCGTTATTTAAACGACTTTGTCGTCACAGAGAGGTAATGAAACGTTTGTATTATTATAGTATAGAATGTATTTAATAAGCAAACGTTTGTCAGCAGGGTTTTTGGGCTGTATTTCATGTAAAAACGTTTACTGTTAGTTTACTTGCTCACGCTAATTAAGGCTAATGCTGGCTAACAGGAGCTAGCGCAAGAAACGACGCAGCAAAGTATTGTTTATAGTGCATTTCTTGCCACCTTATAGCATTTGTACATTTGTATGACAGTCTATAATGCTCCCGTGAGGTTTTTCCGGACGTTTTGGTAATGATTTTCACTATAAAATCATATTTCTAAATGACAGGAAGTTGATAAACTGGCCGGAATAGCTTTGAGCTAACGATCTTTGCAGATACATTCCATTCTAAACGTAACGATAGTTGTTCAAAACATTACCTGTCTTTATCATTTGTTCCTCAACGTTATATAGACAGGTAATGTTTTGTAAACTAACTGCAGCCTGCTACAGTTAGAAGCTAACGTTAGCCAGCAAGCTGCAGCCTGCTACAGTTAGAAGCTAACGTTAGCCAGCAAGCTGCAGCCTGCTACAGTTAGAAGCTAATGTTGAGGAACAAATTATATAGACAGGTAATGTTGGCCGATCCATAGATGTGTGACTTGGCCATAAGGATTTGGATAGTCGACTTTGATTGGCTGATAGTCGACTAATAGTCGACTACCCCCCCGAATGAATGCTAAAGCATGCAATTGATGCATCTTGATATTTGTCTACTCTAGTGTGTTCATTAGATGAGTGAAATCCTCTTTCAGTGCCTTCAGTGTTTTCTTAGGCAGTTAGCATTGCTGGTATGCGTACCATTAGCGTTAGCCACGCTTCTAGGCCTCTTTGCTTTTGGAAAAAATTATACAAAAAAATTATTATATATATATTTTTGCATTCGACTAAGAGGTTGGCAGTCGACTACGTCTCCTTTCGATCGATTAGTCGACTATTCAACTAATCGGGGTCAGATGTCATTTATATTCTATATTCATATTGCATGTGACCGGATGTGAAAATTCACTACTGTATCTCCAAAAAGCCCTGTAAATCATCTGCCCTTTGTTAATTTGCTTAGATTTCTAGTACACCTGATCTCAAGAAGGTGCTGAATGAGCTCAATGACAATGTTCCATGCCTGGTCAATGTTAGCATGGTGGCATTCACTATCAAAGATGAAGGGGGAAAAAACATAATAATAATAATTTATATTCTCCTTTGGTTCATTACAATTTACTCAAGCCTAGTAACAGACACAATATTTCTGACACTGGGAATACATTCCCTGAGGTCCATAGATGTCCATAGATACCAATAACATGCAAATGGACCATGTCGAAGTGGAGCAATCTTCCATTTACTTGGGTATGTATGGCACATTTTCAGAAAATATGGCTCTGGCTTACCTCCTACTGGAGTGGAATCCTGCTACCAGGCACGGTGGCGCTATTCTCAAAACTCCACATTGGTAGATCTTGGTGAACTAATGCCTCGCAACAAATATCACACTGATTGGCCAGATAGTGGTGCGATAATCACAGATCAAAATGTACAACTTTGACAAGAAATAACTTTTACACCACGTCAAATTGACACAAGATTTACACATTTCCAGCTATCCTTGGTCTCTACAAGGATAGGGGGGTGACAGGTGGCCCAGGAGGTAGAGCGGTTGTCTGGCAATCGGAAGGTTCCTGGTTCGATTCCAGATCCTCCCAACAGCATGTCAAAGTGTACTTAACCCCTAACTGCTTCTGATGAGCAGGGTTGCGACTACCGTTGGTGTGTGAATGTGTAAGTGAATGTGAGGTATAAACTAAATAAAAGCACTATATAAATGCAGTAAATTTGGCAAATACGACTTGGCAGGGTCTTGGCAGTGGGAGACAACTCTTTAACTTTAATGTTACTCAATGTTAATGTTACTCAGCTTTACATCTACACACATTTTATTATCATAATACACCTACTGTCTAAGCTAATCATGTGGTAGTTATTCATCAGATGCTACAGTCTAAGCTAATCGTGTGGTAGATATTTATCAGATGCTACAGTCTAAGCTAATCGTGTGGTAGATATTCATCAGATGCTACAGTCTAAGCTAATCATGTGGTAGTTATTCATCAGATGCTACTGTCTAAGCTAATCGTGTGGTAGATATTCATCAGATGCTACAGTCTAAGCTAATCGTGTGGTAGTTATTCATCAGATGCTACTGTCTAAGCTAATCGTGTGGTAGTTATTCATCAGATGCTACAGTCTAAGCTAATCGTGTGGTAGTTATTCATCAGATGCTACAGTCTAAGCTAATCGTGTGGTAGATATTCATCAGATGCTACAGTCTAAGCTAATCGTGTGGTAGATATTCATCAGATGCTACAGTCTAAGCTAATCGTTTGTAGTTATTCATCAGATGCTACTGTCTAAGCTAATCGTGTGGTAGTTATTCATCAGATGCTACTGTCTAAGCTAATCGTGTGGTAGGCAGTGTTGGGCAAGTTACTCTTAAAAAGTAACTAGTTACAGTTACTAGTTACTTCTTCCAAAAAGTAACTAAATTACTTACTCAGTTACAAATTATAAAAGTAACTAGTTACTTCAGAAAGTAACTATTGCGTTACTTTCAAGTAAATTTGTTACATAAACAACATACACAAATCTAAACTATTTTAATGTTGCTGTGGGACAAAGTGAGACTAGCCTCCAATCAAATGCCATGTATGTAGATATTATGATTACTATGTTTATATAGTGGATCATACAAATACAAACACAATAGCTGCCACAACTGGGCAACATTAAATACGAGATTACTCGTTACTGAAAAAACTAACGCGTTATTCCCATCACTGGATGTCATAGTATGATGTCATAATAGAACATTCTAGAACATTTGTGATGTCACAGTATGATGTCATAATAGTACATTCTAGAACATTCTAGAACATTTGTGATGTCACAGTATGATGTCATAATCAAACATTCTAGAACATTTGTGATGTCACAGTATGATGTCATATCAAACATTCTAGAACATTTGTGATGTCACAGTATGATGTAATAATCAAACACTAGAACATTTGTGATGTCACAGTATGATGTCATAATCAAACATTCTAGAACATTTGTGATGTCACAGTATGATGTCATAATAGAACATTCTAGAACATTTGGTACATTATATATTCAACAATTCTCTCAGAAGTTCTCAGATCGCAGAAGACCAAGTGAAGATCTCACTTGTTGTTTCCGGCTACTTGTCTGTAAGCTTGAATATATTCTGTAGATACAATTTAAAATCCCCACATGGAAAAGGAAACAATGTCCTGTACAATCCTTAATGACCTGCGTCTGGAGGGAAGGGTCTGTGATGTGGTTATTAAAGTCAACAGCACTGAGTTGAATGCCCACAAGGCCCTCCTGTGTGACTGCAGTGACTATTTCAGGTAAGTTTAGCTTGGTTCAGGTTAGCTTGGTTCAGGTTAGCTTTGTTAGTAAACAGATACCATACTGTACTTTTACTGTAAACAGATACTATACTGCACTTCTACTGTAAACAGATACTATACTGTACTTATACTGTAAAAAGATACTATACTGCACTTCTACTGTAAACAGATAATATACTGTACTTCTACTGTAAACATATACTATACTGTACTTATACTGTAAACAGATACTATACTCTACTTCTACTGTAAAAAGATACTATACTTCTACTGTGCTAAGACCCTATACTTCTACAGTGAAAATATATTACTACTAGGGCTGTCCCCGACTAAGGATTTGGATAGTTGACTATGATTGGCCAAAATTTGCCGTTAGTCGACTATTAGTCGACTATATAAAAGAAATAAAAATAAGTATAATAAATATATATATTTTTTTATCATTCCATTTGGGCTGTGGGGGTGCTTAATGTCTGAAGGAGTCGACTGAAGGCTTGTTGTCCTCTGCAAAAGCATGCAATTGGTCCACTGATGGATACATCTTGATATTTGTCTAGTCTAGTGTGTTCATTCGATGGGTGAAATCCTCGTTCAGTACCTCTGTGCCTGTTTTCTTAGGCAGTTGGCCTCTGGTATGCGTGCTATTAGCGTTAGCCACGCTTCTAAGAGGTTGGCAGTCGACTACGGCTCCTTTCGACCGATTAGTCGACTATTCAACTAATAGGGGTCAGCCCTAATTACTACACAGGACAGAATGTTGCTTACTGTTTACTCATCAGATATCTCTATACTCTGCGTCCCACAGAGCCCTCTTCACTCGCTGGAGCGACTCAGAGAAAGCAGTCTACAGTATCCCTGGGGTGTCCCCGGGTATGATGCAGCTCATCATAGAGTACGCCTACACACGCTTTGTGCTGGTGACAGCAGAGAACGTGGAAGAGCTTCTGGTGGCTGCAGACCAGCTTCGCGTCACTGGCATAGTACGAGCGTGCTCTGACTTCCTAGAGGGCCAGCTGTCTCTGGAAAACTGTGTCGGCATCTGGAGGTTCACGGACATCTACTGCTGCCCTGACCTGAGGCGCAATGCCCATCTCTTCATCGTGTGCCACTTTGAGGAGATGTTGCACGTCTCACAGGAGTTTGTGGAGCTGTCCCCGCAGCAACTGGTGGACATCATCGAGAGAGATGATCTGAACGTGAAGAGCGAGGAGACGGTGTTCGAGGCCGTCCTCCGTTGGATCGACCACTCCCGTGAGGAGCGTAAAACACACATCCCTTTGCTGCTGCCCAAGGTAACTAATTGTATTACGGATACACAAACATGGTTGCTAGTGCCTGAGCCACATTATTTTTAATTTTATTTTTATTATTTTACTTTTTCTTGTTTGTCTGTCTCTTGTCAAGGTCATTATGATTCATGTTACTGTTATTATTGTTGTCGTCGCTGTTGTCATTGTTATTATTATTATTATTATTATTATTATTATTATTATTATTATTATTATTATTATTATTATTATTGTTATTGTTATTGTTATTGTTATTATTGTAGTGTTATGTTCTGTTTTATGTATGAAAATAAAATAAAATAAAAACATTTATAAAAAATAAAAAAAAAAAAATTATTACTGTGCATTACATTAAAACAACACTAGGTTCCCTAGTACAGTGGTTCTCAAACATTTGGGTCCAAACTGTTCCCTAGCAACATAAACCGTCTACAACCGATGTCTAAGGTGTACCCGCTGTCTGCTTGTCTCTTCCCAGGTTCGCATGGGCTTGATGAGGCCTGACTACTTCAGGAACAACGTCCAGAACAACCCTGTGGTGAGGGACAGCCACGACTGCAGGCCCCTCATCCTCAGCGTCCTGAACCCCTCTGGCTCCGACAGGCTCCCAAACCCCCTGACCCGCCCACGCCTGCCCCAGGAGGTCCTATTGGCCATCGGAGGCTGGAGTGGTGGCAGCGTGACCATTGACATGGAGGCTTACGATATCCGAGCCGGTGGATGGATGGACGTGAGCGTTGAGGGGGAGAGTCCCCGGGCCGACCACGGCACCGCTTATCTCCACGGTCTGGTCTACTGCGTCGGTGGCTTGGACTACGCCTTACAGCATCTCAGCAGTGTGAGCAGGTTCAACCCCGTCACTCGCAGCTGGCTGCAGGCGGCTCCCATGCACTCACGCCGCAGTGAGCTCAGCGTGGTCGCGTTGGACGGCTGTATCTACGCCATGGGAGGGTGGGACGGAGACAGGATACTGAACACCGCCGAGTGCTACGAGCCTGAAACCAACCAGTGGACAGTGATCTCACCCATGCTGGAGCACAGGAGCCTGGCCGGGGCAGCAGCCCTCCAGGGCAAGGTGGGTGGAACTGAGGGACACAGGGTGGTAGATGAACACAAGGAACGTTAGATCAGAAATCATAAATGTCTTTATTGCCAAGTAAGCTTGCACATACAAAAGATGTGTCTGGGTCCTTTGGTGCATCAACATTAACAGACAATTAAAGTAGAATGAAATCAAATGGAATATATAAACTAAATTAGAATATTCTTTCTTATTACAGGTTTACATCTGTGGTGGCTACTTCCAGCTCACAGCTGAGTGCTACAGCCCAGACACCGACCAGTGGACTCTGATTGCCCCCATGAGCAGCAGGCGTAGCGGAGTGGGAGTGGCTGCATATGGAGGACAGGTCTATGCGGTAGGTGCACACAGAGACAAATGCTTTATACTAGATATTTTTATCATTTGACTTTCAATGCTTCTGTGATGCCCTCATTTCCCTAAATGGATTAATACAGTGTCTGCCTGCCTGAGCCACACACTAAAACATTCCTCTCATGTGTCCTGTCCTCAGGTGGGAGGGTGTGACGGTGGAAACATCCTGCGTAGCGCGGAGGCCTTCAGCCCCTTGACTGACTCCTGGAGCGCCCTGCCCAACATGCTCACCCCCCGCACCGACTTTGGCATTGCGGTGCTGGACGACCTGCTCTTCGTGGTCGGAGGCATCAATGGCTTCATCTCCCTCTCCAAGGTGGAGCGCTACGACCAGAGCAGCAACAGGTGGACTGCAGCCAAGGACATGAATATCCGGCGCCGAGGCCTAAGCTGCTGCATAATGCATGGCCTGCCTAACATGAGCCAGTACGCTGCTCCCCGTGGAGGAGGAGGAGGAGGAGGACGAGGAGGAGGAGGAGGAGGAGGAGCAGGAGGAGGAGGAGGAGGAGAAGGAGGACTAGGAGGAGGAGGATGAGGAGGAGGAGGAGGAGGAGGAGCAGGAGGAGGAGGAGAAGGAGGAGAGGAGGAAGAGGAGGAGGAGCAGGAGTAGGAGGAGGAGCAGGATGAGGAGGAAGAGGAGGAGAATGAGGAAGAGGAGGAGGAGGAGGAGAAGGAGGAAGATGAGGAAGTGTAGGAGAGGAGGAGGAGGAGTAAGAGGAGGAGGATGAGGAGCAGGAGGAGGAGGAGGAGCAGGAGGAGGAGGAGGTGGAAGAGGAGGAGGAGGAAGAGGAGGCGGAGGAAGAGGAGGAGGGGGAAGAAGAGGAGGAGCAGGAGGAGGAAGATGAGGAAGAGTAGGAGAGGAGGAGGAGGAGTAAGAGGAGGAGGATGAGGAGCAGGAGGAAGAGGAGGAGGAGGAAGAGGAGGAGGAGGAAGAGGAGGAGGTGGAAGAAGAGGAGGAGCAGGATGAGGAGGAGGAGCAGGAGGAGGAGGTGGAAGAGGAGGAGGAAGAGGAGAATGAGGAGGAGGAGCAGGAGGAGGAGGATGAGGAAGAGGAGGAGGATTAGGAGGAGGAGGAGGAAGAGGAGGAGCAGGAGGAAGATGAGGAGGAGAATGAGGAGGAGGAGCAGGAGAAGGAGGAGGAGGAAGAGGAGGAGCAGGAGGAGAAGGAGGAAGATGAGGAGGATGAGGAGGAGGAAGAGGAGGATGAGGAGGAAGGAAGAGGAGCAGGAGGAGGATGAGGAGGGAGGAGGAGGAGGAAGAGGAGGAGCAGGATGAGGAGGAGGAGGAGGAGGAGGAAGAGGAGGAGAATGAGGAAGAGGAGGAGGAGGAGCAGGAGGAGGAGGAGGAGGAGGAGGAAGATGAGGAAGAGTAGGAGCAGGATGAGCAGGAGGAGGAGGAGGAGGAAGATGAGGAAGAGTAGGAACAGGAGCAGGAGGAGGAGGAGGAGGAGGATTAGAAGGAAGAGGAGGAAGAGTAGGAGGAGGAGGAGGAGGATTAGAAGGAGGACGAGGAAGATGAGGAAGAGGAGGAGAAGGAGAAGGCGGAGGAGGAAGATGAGGAAGAGGAGGAGGAAGATGAGGAAGAGGAGGAGCAGGAGGAGGAGGCAGCAGGGGATCCATCTAAGAACCTTAAAGCCCAACCTCTAGGTTAAACCCTACTGAACAATTATGGGTAGTTTACATCATTGGTATATAATTTCATTATTTATTTTTTTCCATTTGACACCGGAAATGCCACTCTGAAAGAGTTAAAAAGGTCCACGCACGAATAACATGCACGCGCGAATCAAAAAAGCTTATCAAACGCCGACGTCACAACAGGTGTGGCTTGCATATTAATGAGCCGAATCTAATGTTGCTTTTCCACTAAAATAAAGTACTCAGTTTGTCTCCGTGTGGGGAGGCAGGGCTGCTGATGATCAGCATGAGAGCTCCAGAAATGACACGTGAAAAACTGCAGACCACTGATTGGTCAGAAGAGAGACATGTCACTGTTTGGGGAGTCTGAACGGAAACAGAACGCCGCCATCTTTAATGTCTCGCGTAGGATGTCTTTTGTATGTTTGCAGCAAGAAACAAGTGCAATAAAAAAGGATACAGTCACTGTGTATTCTGCCTCATTTATTGATGAAACAAAACCGACATCATCACAATTTGCCACCGAGCGGAGAGTTTAGTCTGACAAAAAGATCGCTGATTAGTTACGCTTGTTGTTGGGGGTTAGGGACGTAACGTTAGTTAGCCTAATGCTAACGTTAGCAGATAGACACGAGAGGCTATCTGTGTAGAATAGCCACAATGAGGTAACGTTAGCGTTAGCATAATAGACACAACGAGAGTCTGGTTAATGTTGTTATTGATTGATTGAATGAAAACTGTGTTTTACTCTGGCTTGCCAAGCTCATCATAGCCCCTTTCGTGACTGATGCACCGAGTGAAGCTTGTGGACTCGACAACAGCGGCGGCCGCAGGGCGCCGGAGCCCGCAGCGCTAGTTAGCTCATAGCTATCGTGTAACACTAGCCTTTGCGGGCTCGGGCGCCCTGCGGCTGCCGCCGCCGTCGCGTCCATGGGCCCCCCGGCAGGGCACCCGTGGGGACGGGTCGGGGTGTACAGAGAGGAGAGAACCATTTTGGGTCGGCCGTTCATGCCGGCCAGCGAGCCGGATGTCGGGATATGTTGTTAGCACAATAGCTACCAAGCTAAGCTATGTTATCTACTAACGTTATAAACACAATATGTGTACAACGACACAATGATTTACATTATTACAAATATGGTAACGTGGTTGTGGCTTTTACAAATAGTGGTTAGCTTTAGAGATGGATGGATGGCTATAATCACGGAGCAATAGTGAGGTGAAACAGATACATTTCCATTCGGCTAGTAGTAGCAAGCATATATCTATGGTAGCAAGGCTCTATGCCTGCCACTAGCTGTGTGACTCTCAGCGCCCACTGGTGAGCCCCCTGGTGACCAATACCTGTTGTGACGACATTACACGTGCACGTTATAAACCATTGATTAAAATATGCATGTGCATGTTGATTGTGTTGGGCAGACAAAATGTTTTGATAAAAATGCTAAAACTGGGTCAATTTCAATACTTTTTTTTCCAATTCTTCATGAAAGTCACTGTTGGCCTAGTCCACATTGTTTATTGAACAAAAATACAACGTGGAGGTTGACCTTTAAACATTTATTAGACCAAAAGAAATCCAAAGAAATTAATAAATTACTATCAGCCAAAGGTGGTGCATTTCTTTCTTCTAGTAATTCAGACAATATCGTTTTTTTGTTTGTGTAATGTAATGTAATATCTGTTTTTAGTTTGTGTAATGTAATGTAATATCTGTTTTTAGTTTGTGTAATGTAATGTAATATCTGTTTTTAGTTTGTGTAATGCACATAATATGGGAACTTTTATCCATATGGTTGAGCCTGTTAGGAATTGCACCCCCAACCCAAGCAGATTGCAGATCACTCTCTCTATATGGAGGTAAAAAAGAAAGTATGGTAAAAATAATTGGCATAAAAAGGGCACTTTTTTATGAGGCACAAAAGGGCAGGTGCTTGTGCACCCGTTGGGCTCTATGTGTGCACATGCCTGCTCGCTGTGCCCTTGAGCAAGGCACCTCAGCTTTAACCGCTCCAGTGTTAGCTGCTCAGGGGCCAGTAGTAGAGTGCCTGACCATAGTGTCTTTATACCTGTATCACTGGACATATAAATGCATATTAAATCAAATTGATTTGTAAAGCCCGAAATCACAAGTTAATGTCCCCATGGGCCGGACAAGTCTTCTTTAAACTATTCAAGAAGAAACATCCCAATAAATCAAGAACAAAAAACCCACCATGAAATCCAAAATAAATGTAAAATAATAAATGCAACACTCCCAGACATACCCCAGCGAAGGTAAGGAAAAACCTATAGCAATAGGAAAAAAGCACCACAGGCGATGTGGAGGAGAGAAACCTTAGAAGGGCCGTTCAAGGGGGGATCCCCCTTCTTGGATGTCGGTGATAATAGTGTTGCTATGGATGGGTGGAGAATAAAACAGGTGAATAGTTGGTATGTATGTACATATACGTGTAATAAAACACAAATATGTGCATGCAATAGCAACTGGGGTACATTTTTTAAACATTTAAATATATTACAACTCTGTACATACATGTGATTAGCATTATACTCAGTAGAACAAATGTATATATCTTATACCCAGCTTAATCACTATATTAATATTACTATTGCACTTTACTGTTACATTTGCACTCGGGTTGGATGCCCCACTTATTTTCATTGTAATGTACTTATGCTGTATGATGGGCAGTGTTGGGCAAGTTACTTTTAAAAAGTAACTAGTTACAGTTACTAGTTACTTCTTCCAAAAAGTAACTAAATTACTTACTCAGCTACAAATTATAAAAGTAACTAGTTACGTCAGAAAGTAACTATTGCGTTACTTTCAAGTAAATTTTTTCCATAAACAATATACACAAATCTGAACTATTTTAATGTTGCTGTGGGACAAAGTGAGACTAGCCTCCAATCAAATGCCATGTATATGTAGATATTATAATTACTATGTTTATATAGTGGATCATACAAATACAAACACAATAGATTAGGGGTGTAACGGTACACAGAAGCCACGTTTCGGTACGTACCTCTGTATTGGGGTCACGGTTCGGTACGAGTTTGGTACAACAGAAAAAAAATATGTATAATTATTATTATTAATACAATACATTTTTTTAATTACTTTTTTTAAATATATTATATTTATGATCATTATTATAATTATTATTATTAAATAGAATAATTTTCTATAGGCTTGCCGTGGGATACTGGTGTCATTCTGTGTTCAGGCATCCAGAGTAAATTAATTGCCTACTGCCCCTTTAACAACTTATAGGCTTGGTAAGTTTCACTTTCCCTTCTAGAGAGGATTTAACTGCACGAGACTAAATACTAGAGAACAGATTACATATTACAACAATGGCAGAGGATTATTTGGATTTAACTGGAGAGGAGCTCAGATGATCAGTCCGAAAAAGTATGTTTCTTTTTTTATTTGATCAGCGTGAGTCCAGCGGGGAGAATGTTGTTGTTGTTGTTTGTTGGCGACGTGCGTGTGTGTGTGTGTGTGTTTCTGCGATGCGCGGCGTGTGTGTGTGTTGGCGATGCGCGGCGTGTGTGTGTGTGTGTCGGCGATGCCGCGGCGTGTGTGTGTTGGCGATGCGCGGCGTGTGTGTGTGTGTTGGCGCAGAGATCTGTCTGATGAAAAAAACTGCATAGTAACGCGTGGCATTTTTTGGCAGTAACGGTAACGGCGTTATTAAGATTGGAAGAGTAATCCGTTAGATTACTCGTTACTGAAAAAACTAACGCCGTTAGTAACGCCGTTATTTATAACGCCGTTATTCCCATCACTGGTGGTAGTTATTCATCAGATGCTACAGTCTAAGCTAATCGTGTGGTAGTTATTCATCAGATGCTACTGTCTAAGCTAATCGTGTGGTAGTTATTCATCAGATGCTACAGTCTAAGCTAATCGTTTGTAGATATTCATCAGATGCTACAGTCTAAGCTAATCGTGTGGTAGTTATTCATCAGATGCTACTGTCTCTAAGCTAATCGTTTGTAGAGATTCATCAGATGCTACAGTCTAAGCTAATCGTTTGTAGATATTCATCAGATGCTACAGTCTAAGCTAATCGTTTGTAGTTATTCATCAGATTCTACAGTCTAAGCTAATCGTTTGTAGATATTCATCAGATGCTACAGTCTAAGCTAATCGTTTGTAGTTATTCATCAGATGCTACAGTCTAAGCTAATCGTTTGTAGATATTCATCAGATGCTACAGTCTCTAAGCTAATCGCGTGGTAGATTCATCAGATGCAGGAGGTCTCCGGTGACGCCTCACACGGAGCTAACAGGCTGCCACACGCCATCAGAAGGCAGAACAACAACAGCGATATCCCAAGTTGGCAGGAAATGTTAGGAAAGTCTTTTGTTTCGTCCTTGATGATGATCTCCTGCTTGTGTGTGTGTGTGTGTGTCTTTGTTATGTCCGTGTGTCTCTGGCTCAGCTCCTCGTGGTGTGAAACGACAGAGACTTGCCAGCGCAGCAGGAGGGTACGGAGGACGTGGCTCACAGTGTCGGTCTCCTCTAATGGAGGAGCAGATATTACACTGTTACTGCCATGCGGGAAACCCAACGCCGGGCCAATTAGTAATTTGGTATTTCATAAAAGCCTGGCAGGTTCTGCGGGATGATGACACACTGACAGGGCTGCTCTCTTCTCCGGGGGCCAAGGGCTCCCAGCTACAGGACTGCTGGAACACACACAGGCGTGCGCACACTGCACACACACACACACAGGCACACATATACACAAGCAGGCACGCACACACACACAGGCACGCATTTACACACACAGGCACGCATTTACACACACAGGCACGCATTTACACACACAGGCACGCATTTACACACACGCATAATAATAATAATAATAATAATAATAATAATAATTCATTTATTTTGTATAGCGCTTTTCAAGGACCCAAAGTCGCTGACAATAGGCAAATGCCCTCAGCTAGAATACGCATTCAATCAATGTTATAAGACATTGATATCAGGAGCTATCTGTAGCTACTGCTAGCCCGGTAGATAACGTTAAGACAATTTAGTTTACTGGGACAGATCGACTAACGTGAGCTAGCTAACGCGAGCTAACGAGGGAACGGAGGTATTACGCACTCGACTATTGCTGGAGCATTTGTTGATATCAGCAGCTATCAGTAGCTAGCCAGCTAGATACCGTTAGACAATGCCTCGTCATGTATTAAACTAAAAGTGAATAGTTGACTGGGTCATTGTTTAAACAGTAACGGAGGTCCGCTCTTCTAGAGCAGACTGCCTGTGTTGACATGAGCACTGCGAGCAGAAGCCCTTAGCCAATAGTATCCCGCTGCAGGGCTGGGCGGATATGACTCGTTGCCACGTTTTTTTTCAAAATAAGAGTATCATACGAACCTAATTGTTGCTAACTGCCAGAGCCATCGATATTATGACTGGAGATGCGCTTGGGGCGGAAATGAGACCTGCACAGATTTTCAAAATAAGAGTATCGTTATGAACTTGATTGATTACACGTCACACGGCGGGCAGCCCTCTAAGTGTCAAGCGCCAACGGTAAAAACTGACCGCCCCTGGCGGGCGGCGGGCTTTAGTTTCGGTCCCTGAGTGAAAGGGTTTTAAAGGGATAGTTCAAATAGTTTATTTTACATTAAATTGTATGAAATACTTAAGCTGACTTTGCCGAGTCCTGTGGTGGAAGTGCTGGCCGTGTTCTGAACGAGGTCCGGTAGTAACAGTTTTAAGCCACAACACCACACCAGAATACCCTGAACACATTTAACCCTTTCACTGCCACACTACCAAAATGGTTAATCCTTTCACTGCGACAATACATCAGGTTAACCCTTTCACTGCCACACGACAACGGGCCAATCCTTTCACAGCCACACTACAGAAGGTTAACCATTTCACTGCCACACTACAGACTGTTTACCGTCTGTAGTGTGGCAGTGAAAGGTTAACCGTCTGTAGTGAAAGGGTTAAAGGAACACACCAACATTATGGGAAATGCACTACCATCTTCTTCAGACAAGAAGACAAGAAGAACTTCCTCTCTGTGCGTTCAGTAGAACGCCATCCGACTCCAAGCTAGCCTAACTTGGCACAAATGAATGGAGGCGGATACAGACCTATATTCTAGCTTAACACCCCTGCGAGAGGTGTTTTTGGCCAACAGCTACTGTAGGCTAGCTGGTCCCTATTCGCTTCCATTCATTTGTGCTAAGCCGGATAGCTTTCTACTGAACGCACAGAGAGGAAAACTGGTATCCATCTTCTTGTCTCTCTCTGGGGAAGACGGTAAGCACATGTCCTATAATGTTGGCGTGTTCCTTTTAACACTTGGATCCGTCTAAAATCACTCTAGACGGCCAGCATTTCATAATAGACTTGCATAGTCTGTGGGGCTGTTTGTAGAGCTAAATCTATACTTTATAGTATTGCTATCTGTCCATTCTCATTGTCAATTGACACCATAAACCGTCCCTTCAAAATGGCTTAAAGAAAACATTTTTTCATCTATACGTTCTCATTTTATAGCGTCTTGAATATAAGCGTTATAAGGGATTTGGTCTAGTATATTTCCTGGAAGGCGAGATACAGGCCGCTAAGCTACTAACGTTAAATACAATGGCATTTCGGATACAGAAGCTACAGTTAAAACTCAAACTGCATATAATCGATATGATGGTCCACCATGAATGCATGAAAGGGGGGGGGGGGGGCGGGGGACGTCGTTTCTGATTATTGATTACCAATAACCGCGTTAGCCTCAGTAGCCACATTCGCTGACCGGGTGGATGGCTATCATAACAAGCCCTGATCAGCATGTAATTTACGTGAAAAAGATCTTACCGTGGGCCGGTTGGATTCCCCAAATGATTTCCCAGTTATCGATCGCCATCTGGTAGATCGATATGTCCATTGGCTGATGATATATTCCTTTACTGCACACTGAAATCCGCGTCCCAAAACGTATTCCAAGCTACAGCCTATAGGCATCGCTTCATGTTAGCAGAAAACTACATTGGAGTTCCATAAAAAACAAGACAACTTCTGCCACAGGGAACACTGCATTATCGAGATAGCGCCCTAAGAGGATCTGGCCGGTAATGCACTTTTTCGAATTCAAAAGAGTAGGGTACTTCTGCAGTGCTGCTCGGTGACATTGAGTAGGTTATTAAAATGGAATAAAAGCCAAAACAAGCTTGCCACGGACATGTCCGTGATTGGTCCTCAACCGTTGGATTCGAAACACGGATTTATCCGTGGTCGGGCGGGAATGTGTTAAGGGTTTTGTTTCAAGAACTGTAAAAGGAAATGAAAATAAGTCTTTCAACAACTTCACATCCAGTGAAAACGCAGAATTTCCCTTGTGATGAATAAAGTATTTCTACATAAGGTATTTCTAAATAAAGTATTTCTAAATAAATTAAAGTGTTCTGAATGAAACCATTCTAATGGTGATGTCATAGTGACTACTGGCCGTTGAGAGCTACAGTATATAGTTCTAGAATTCGTTGAGAGCTACAGTATATAGTTCTAGAATTCCAAGATATAAGTCGGAGGAATCTCACACCACAAAGGGTTCAAAAGAGGACGCGTTTCAGCCTCGTTGTGGAGGCGACTGACTTGTGTTTATTTTCTCATCATATGTCTCCTGCTGTCGATGTGCACCAAGAAATAATATTATTATTAATAATAATATTATGGGCTGGACAAATGTTCTGAGGAGGGCATTAAACTCGCATCAAGCTTGATCTTCAGCACCTTTTACACATGTGGTCATATTTCCATGCTCTAAAACAATATTTGCGTACGTGCGTGTGTGTGTGTGTTTTTCAGGTGTGATGCTCATATCCCTAGCGTTACAGTATGTGCGGACGCTGCCATTGGGAACGTGCAGGAGAAAGCAATGAAGCTCCATAATGGCTCCAACTCTGAAATGGTACAAATTCTTACTACGCTGACGACACAGTACAATTCAAACTACACTGACGACACAGTACAATTCAAACTACGCTGACGACACAGTACAATTCAAACTACGCTGACGACACAGTACAATTCAAACTACGCTGACGACACAGTACAAACTACGCTGACGACACAGTACAATTCAAACTACGCTGACGACACAGTACAATTCAAACTACGCTGACGACACAGTACAATTCAAACTACGCTGACGACTAGGGGTGTAACGGTACATGTATTCGTCACGCGAATTTACGGTACGTGTCTCACGGTGCGGTACGTGCAGCCATACGAAGAATACGTTTCATACATACCACTAGGTGAAAGGCTATGCTCAATATCTTTACTTTACTTTACACTGGCTTACTAACAGTCAGAAGGTCATTCATTTAACGTTGCATATCAAGCTTGGATTGCCACATTTAGATGATGAATAAAACGTTGAAGCTTGTAAAGGCATGAACAAGCCGACGGAACAAATGAACGCGCACTCTGCTGCACTCGGCTGTTTCTCCTCTCCTCTCCTCTCCTCTCCTCTCCTCTCCTCTCCTCTCCTCTCCTCTCCTCTCCTCTCCTCTCCTCTCCTCTCCTCTCCTCTCCTCTCCTCTCCTCCTCTCCCCTCCCCTCCCCTCTCCTCTCCTCTCCTCTCCTCTCCTCTCCTCTCCTCTCCTCTCCTCTCCTCTCCTCTCCTCTCCTCTCCTCCCCTCCTCTCATCTCCCTCTCCTCTCCTCTCCTCTCCTCTCCTCTCCTCTCCTCTCCTCTCCTCCCCTCCTCCCCTTACCTACAGGCGTTACTGAAACAAAACCATACATACAATATGTTTGTAACACAGCATATGCAATAGGCTGAAAATTTTCATCGTTTTCTTGTTCGCCTAATAATGTTAATCAATGGAAAGACACGCACACACACAAACACACCAACTTTCTTTTGCGCTACTTTCCAGCTGATCCGAGAAAAAAAGGGAAAAAAATAAAACACGCAAGCGTACTTTTGCTGATCTGGACTGGTCCTTTGAGCTCCTCTCCAGTCGAGCTGCTCCGGTGTTTAAATCCAAAACATTGATAAATCCTCTCATTGTTGCGTAACATGGCATCTCTTCTCTAGTCTTTCTCTGCGTCACATGAAGTAAAATCTACTCTAGAAGTGAAAGTGAAACTATACAACGGTGGGGGGAGGCGGCAGTAGGCAAGTAATTTACTCGAGTGGATTCCTGAACACAGAATGACACCGTTATCACTGACTGACTAGCAAGCCTAGGTGGAACTAAGTATAACTTAATAAAAAATAATGATATATAATAATAATTATTATTATAAATATATAATAATCATAAATATTGTTTTCCTGTGTACCGAACCGTGAGCCCAAAACCGAGGTACGTACCGAACCGTGGCTTCCGTGTACCGTTACACCCCTACTGACGACACAGTACAATTCAAACTACACCGACTACACAGTACAATTCAAACTACACAGTACAATTCAAACTACACCGACTACACAGTACAATTCAAACTACACAGTACAATTCAAACTACACCGACTACACAGTACAATTCAAACTACACAGTACAATTCAAACTACGCTGACGACACAGTACAATTCAAACTACGCTGACGACACAGTGATGTAACTGGTATGTACTGGTTTGTGTGTGATGTGACTGGTTTGTGTGTGTGATGTGACTGGTATGTACTGGTTTGTGTGTGTGATGTGACTGGTTTGTACTGGTTTGTGTGTGTGATGTGACTGGTGTGTACTGGTTTGTGTGTGTGATGTGACTGGTATGTACTGGTATGTACTGGTTTGTGTGTGTGATGTGACTGGTATGTACTGGTTTGTGTGTGTGATGTGACTGGTGTGTACTGGTTTGTACTGGTTTGTGTGTGTGATGTGACTGGTTTGTACTGGTTTGTGTGTGTGATGTGACTGGTTTGTACTGGTTTGTGTGTGTGATGTGACTGGTTTGTACTGGTTTGTGTGTGTGATGTGACTGGTTTGTACTGGTTTGTGTGTGTGATGTGACTGGTCTGTACTGGTTTGTGTTGCAGGTGCTGTACTCGTACTCCATCGGCTTCCTATACATCCTGACCGGCCTGTTCATGGTGGGGGGTCTGGGCCCTGCAGTAGCCTTCTGTTCAGAGGTCAGAGGTCGCCTGACGACAGGACTATGAATTCACATTCAATGTATTTTGTTTTGCATGCTGTTTTGTTTTCCCATCTCTACTCCCTGGCGCCAGCGTTTCAGACCGTTTTAACTGTTTGTTATCGCCATCGTATATTCTATGTATGTCGTATGCATTGTATTTTATTTTTCAACATGATGAAACAAATCTTTAATCTGGCATCACATCCAATGTTTGGTGATTCTGTTCCTGGTGATGGATGCAAATTAGCGCATATTTAATTAGGTGACGCCTATTTTGCATAATATATAAACATAAAATCTCAGAAAACTTGCAATAAATTTTTTCTTAGTTGGGAAAGTTTCATAGTGATATCTATTAAAATATAATATTTGCCTCTTCGCCTCTAGGCTGTCTCGCCTTAACCCTTTCACTGCCACACGACAGAAGGTTAGCCCTTTGGTATCACACAACCGACGGCGATGCTCCATCATTAGCAGCATTAGCTCCGCATCTGCGGAGCTAATGCTGCTAATGATGGAGCATCGCCGTCGGTTGTGTGATAGTAAAGGGCTAACCTTCTGTATTGCCACAGTGAACGGGTTAACCGGCTGTCGTGTGGCAGTGAAAGTAACTTCCCCTGAACCCTCTGTCCCCTCAGCATCCGGTGACGACGTACGGTTACGCGTTCTTCTTCTCCCTGACGGGTTACTTCGGCATCTCCTTCGTGTTGGCGCTGATCAAACTCTTCGGAGCCCTGGTGGCAGTCACGGGTGAGAGCTGCTATTATTCTATTCAGTTCAGTTCTGCTCTATCCTATTATGTTATCTATTATGATTTACCAAACGGAGAAGGTAAAGACGACTTTAAACTGTTAAAACGGTAATCCAGAACTGTTTTATTGCACTGTGAAAACATTTGTATGTGTCTGTCTGCACTTCATGTGCTCATTTTATATCTATTCTATTCTACTATTTTATTGCACTGCACTATTTTACTCTGTCTATTCTATCTTATTATTTTTATTATTGTCTATTTTTAAAACTGAATCAAACCATAAACAAGGTGGCCTGTTGGGATGTTAAGATCCTAATGTGAAAAACTGTGATTTTATATGTCTGCACTTTATGTGCTCATTGTATGTCTGTCTTTTTCTGTTGTGAAGCACTTTGAGCTGCAGTTTTTGTATGAAAGGTGCTATACAACGTAAACGTATAAGTTTATTATTTATTATTATTATTATTATTATTATTATTATTATCCCAGGTCACCGAAAACGAATGCTGATTTAGTTATTAGCACATCATCTCGCACACATATCCAAGCACTGTGACCAGTTCTCCAGTCAGCTTGTACAGAGACGGAACCTTGACCTTCTGGATAGAAAGAGCTCGACTAACATTGCTAATGATAAGTGGGGGAATAGGGCTAGAGTTCCAACAAATCTGAACGATCCCTTTTTAAGCTACAGTTTCCAGGGAAGGTTGAGGACACGACATGTTGTTCTAACTAACAGTCTCCTTCACGCCGTCTGCAGTCACCACCGGACGGAAGGCCATGACCATCGTGCTCTCCTTCATGTTCTTCTCAAAGCCTTTCACCTTCCAGTAAGTGTCCTGCTCACCTCACTTTGGCCCACTTTGCTCGTTGCTCGTAGAGTTTACACTGTGTCCAGAGATTATCAATATATATTGGTTAAGACCCTGACAGAGAGGATCAATGATGTAGTGGTTAAGACCCTGACAGAGATGATCAATATATATTGGTTAAGACCCTGACAGAGAGGATCAATGATGTAGTGGTTAAGACCCTGACAGAGATGATCAGTGGTGTAGTGGTTAAGACCCTGACAGAGATGATCAATGATGTAGTGGTTAAGACCCTGACAGAGAGGATCAATGATGTAGTGGTTAAGACCCCGACAGAGAGGATCAATGATGTAGTGGTTAAGACCCCGACAGAGAGGATCAATGATGTAGTGGTTAAGACCCTGACAGAGATGATCAGTGGTGTAGTGGTTAAGACCCTGACAGAGATGATCAATGATGTAGTGGTTAAGACCCTGACAGAGAGGATCAATGATGTAGTGGTTAAGACCCTGACAGAGAGGATCAATGATGTAGTGGTTAAGACCCTGACAGAGAGGATCAATGATGTAGTGATTAAGACCCTGACAGAGAGGATCAATGATGTATTGGTTAAGACCCTGACAGAGATGATCAATGATGTATTGGTTAAGACCCTGACAGAGAGGATCAATGATGTATTGGTTAAGACCCTGACAGAGATGATCAATGATGTAGTGGTTAAGACCCTGACAGAGAGGATCAATGGTGTAGTGGTTAAGACCCTGACAGAGATGATCAGTGGTGTAGTGGTTAAGACCCTGACAGAGATGATCAATGATGTAGTGGTTAAGACCCTGACAGAGATGATCAATGATGTAGTGGTTAAGACCCTGACAGAGATGATCAATGATGTAGTGGTTAAGACCCTGACAGAGATGATCAATGATGTAGTGGTTAAAACCCTGACAGAGAGGATCAATGATGTATTGGTTAAGACCCTGACAGAGATGATCAATGGTGTCGTGGTTAAGACCCTGACAGAGATGATCAATGGTATATTGGTTAAGACCCTGACAGAGATGATCAATGGTATATTGGTTAAGACCCTGACAGAGATGATCAATGGTATATTGGCTAAGACCCTGACAGAGATGATCAATGGTATATTGGTTAAGACCCTGACGGAGAGGATCAATGGTGTAGTGATCAGTGGTTTCCCCAAATGTTGCTGTTTCTTGAAGTGCCCTCCGTGTTCTCCTCTTCAGGTACATCTGGGGCGGCCTGCTGGTCCTGTTCGGCATCTTCCTCAACGTCTACAGTAAGAACAGAGACCGGATGAAGCTTCCCTCCGTCCAGGATCTCCGGAGCTGGCTGGTCAGCGCCAAGAAGGTCCGACTGCTCTCTCAGAACATCTAGGAGAAGAGCCCGACGTGTTGGTGGAGATACACCAGGCATTCCTCTCTCTGTGTGGCACCTCTCTCTGGGGGGGGGTAGTGTGGCACCTCTCTCTGTGTGGCACCTCTCTCTGGGGGGGGGTAGTGTGGCACCTCTCTCTGTGTGGCACCTCTCTCTGGGGGGTTGTGTGACACCTCTCTCTGTGTGGCACCTCGCTCTGGGGGGTAGTGTGGCACCTATCTCTCTCTCGCTCTCTGGTGGTAGTGTGCCTCTCTCTCTTTGAGGGTAGTGTGCCCCTCTCTCTCTCTCTCTTTCTCTCTCTCTTTGAGGGTAGTGTGCCTCTCTCTCTTTGAGGGTAGTGTGCCACCTCTCTCTCTCTCTCTTTCTCTCTCTCTTTGAGGGTAGTGTGCCTCTCTCTCTTTGAGGGTAGTGTGCCCTCTCTCTCTCTCTCTCTCTCTCTCTCTCTCTCTCTCTTTGGGGGTAGTGTGCCTCTCTCTCTCTCTCTCTCTCTCTCTCTCTCTCTCTCTCTCTCTCTCTCTCTCTCTCTCTCTCTCTTTGGGGATAGTGTGCCTCTCTCTCTCTCTCTCTCTCTCTCTCTCTTTGAGGGTAGTGTGCCCCTCTCTCTCTCTCTCTCTCTCTCTCTCTCTCTCTCTCTCTCTCCGGGCAGATTGACGATGCCCACCAATCAGCCCCATCACCATTAACATGTGGTAACACTGTGGTGAGGCCAAGGACACACAGGGTGCACACAGCACCACAGAAGCCAGCCTGAGTTCCAACAACAACACACTCGGTACAGAGTACCTATATACTGTATCAAACTAATCACTACCAATACACACAATGAAACCATGGAGGCCATCGGGGCACACCTGATACAGGATGTCCACTTCTTCCTTCCTGTATGGAACGGTTACCGTCAACACAACACAACACAACACAACCAGCGATGTAGTGAGGGTGGGGCAGACGGCGTAGGATGTAGTGAGGGGTGTTGTTGTCCGACACAGGATATGCTCACCTCTCTTTCTCTGGGTTATATGGAGAGTTCCAGCACCCTGTGTACCGTCGACGAACGATAATGTCAGTGGTGTTCAAGGCGTGAAGCGATTCACCCATCTCTCTCTTTGGTTCTATAGAGAACGCCCACCGATCCACCTTAATGACCACCACGATGAACGTGACCATGTCGGGCCCGGGGTGATGGACGTCCCAGTAGGCCCCACCTCTTGTACCGCTACTGGTGGATAAAATGGCCGCCTGATCCCAGGCACACGGAACGGGGACCACATTTGGACACTTCCACCCAGTCTTAACGTGGCCCTGCTGACGGGCTGACGGGCTCTGAAAGCCCCACGGAAACCTTTTGGTAGGACGACGGACACGGGAGGACCTTTTTTTCTTCTTTTTTTAAAGACAAAGATAAAAGGGAAGCCGGGTCGTTAGCTAACCAAATAGCACAGTTTTGCACTGTTGACTTGTTGACTTTAACGCTTTAGCGGGTGGAAGGACTGAACCGACGGGAAGGAGTGGTCGACGGGAACGGAGCAGACAGGGTTAATGAATCGTGTCCGCAATGAATGTGTCCTGTAACCTTCCCCCCCCACTGGAAGGGAAATGGCGCCCACTTTAAGTATTCACTTATATTCTTCCTGTGATGTCATATGGGTTTAAAATCCATCTCTGCTCCATGAATGGGCCTCTGAATTTGTGAGGCCGTAAAATGTTTGTCTGAGCTATTACACACAAATGAGTTTTAAATGCTGATTCCAAGCTGTTAGCAACACTGGAATATAAACCACATTTAGGTGAGAGAACTCTGCTTAATATTTTAGTAATACTAGAACATAACCTCATATGGGTGTTAAAATTCAATATAATATTTTTGTCAGAGCCCCCTTCATTGTCTATGAAGCGCCCCCCAGGTTTTACATCCCAGTGACATCACTGATTAGAGGGTTCTCTCTGATGTCTAGCTTTAGGAGAGAGAGGTGTGTTCATGCTCACAAATACAGACTGAACTGTCCTGGGGCCCAGGAAGAATGTACGTGAATTATGACAATGTAAGCATTCCCCTTTTTTTTTAAATACAAAGAAAAAAATACATATTCATAAGGAAAGGGTTGTATTTTATTTTCACCCGCATGTGCCAGAGCAACCGAGAAGGTTTTACTCGATCATTGTCTTGGTAGAAGTGGTGTGGTATATATGTAATTTATATATGATTGTGCTCTAAGAATACATGTGATCATGGGGGGCGGAGCCTGCGTGCTCTTAATGTTTAGCAACATGTCCACTGCCATCGTTTGTAACCATTTGATTGGGTGATAAGGTATCGCTCTTTTTACATTAAAAACAAAACAGGGACATTTGTTGAAAAGTGTATGTGTGTGCATATTTACATTATTTGCACAATGTTTGTGTGTAATGTTTGTGTGTGTGCACGTTTGCACACGATCATGCATATTCTCCACTTGCACAACCTGAAAGTAGGCACTTCCGGCTGACTTCAGGTTGCGAATGGTACTTCCTGTCCCATCCAAATACATTGTTTTTAGCTACTTTTCTCCCGTTATTTAAACGACTTTGTCGTCACAGAGAGGTAATGAAACGTTTGTATTATTATAGTATAGAATGTATTTAATAAGCAAACGTTTGTCAGCAGGGTTTTTGGGCTGTATTTCATGTAAAAACGTTTACTGTTAGTTTACTTGCTCACGCTAATTAAGGCTAATGCTGGCTAACAGGAGCTAGCGCAAGAAACGACGCAGCAAAGTATTGTTTATAGTGCATTTCTTGCCACCTTATAGCATTTGTACATTTGTATGACAGTCTATAATGCTCCCGTGAGGTTTTTCCGGACGTCTTGGTAATGATTTTCACTATAAAATCATATTTCTAAATGACAGGAAGTTGATAAACTGGCCGGAATAGCTTTGAGCTAACGATCTTTGCCGATACATTCCATTCTAAACGTAACGATAGTTGTTCAAAACATTACCTGTCTATATCATTTGTTCCTCAACGTTATATAGACAGGTAATGTTTTGTAAACTAACTGCAGCCTGCTACAGTTAGAAGCTAACGTTAGCCAGCAAGCTGCAGCCTGCTACAGTTAGAAGCTAACGTTAGCCAGCAAGCTGCAGCCTGCTACAGTTAGAAGCTAACGTTAGCCAGCAAGCTGCAGCCTGCTACAGTTAGAAGCTAACGTTAGCCAGCAAGCTGCAGCCTGCTACAGTTAGAAGCTAATGTTGAGGAACAAATTATATAGACAGGTAATGTTGGCCGATCCATAGATGTGTGACTTGGCCATAAGGATTTGGATAGTCGACTTTGATTGGCTGATAGTCGACTAATAGTCGACTACCCCCCCGAATGAATGCTAAAGCATGCAATTGATGCATCTTGATATTTGTCTACTCTAGTGTGTTCATTAGATGAGTGAAATCCTCTTTCAGTGCCTTCAGTGTTTTCTTAGGCAGTTAGCATTGCTGGTATGCGTACCATTAGCGTTAGCCACGCTTCTAGGCCTCTTTGCTTTTGGAAAAAATTATACAAAAAAATTATTATATATATATTTTTGCATTCGACTAAGAGGTTGGCAGTCGACTACGTCTCCTTTCGATCGATTAGTCGACTATTCAACTAATCGGGGTCAGATGTCATTTATATTCTATATTCATATTGCATGTGACCGGATGTGAAAATTCACTACTGTATCTCCAAAAAGCCCTGTAAATCATCTGCCCTTTGTTAATTTGCTTAGATTTCTAGTACACCTGATCTCAAGAAGGTGCTGAATGAGCTCAATGACAATGTTCCATGCCTGGTCAATGTTAGCATGGTGGCATTCACTATCAAAGATGAAGGGGGAAAAAACATAATAATAATAATTTATATTCTCCTTTGGTTCATTACAATTTACTCAAGCCTAGTAACAGACACAATATTTCTGACACTGGGAATACATTCCCTGAGGTCCATAGATGTCCATAGATACCAATAACATGCAAATGGACCATGTCGAAGTGGAGCAATCTTCCATTTACTTGGGTATGTATGGCACATTTTCAGAAAATATGGCTCTGGCTTACCTCCTACTGGAGTGGAATCCTGCTACCAGGCACGGTGGCGCTATTCTCAAAACTCCACATTGGTAGATCTTGGTGAACTAATGCCTCGCAACAAATATCACACTGATTGGCCAGATAGTGGTGCGATAATCACAGATCAAAATGTACAACTTTGACAAGAAATAACTTTTACACCACGTCAAATTGACACAAGATTTACACATTTCCAGCTATCCTTGGTCTCTACAAGGATAGGGGGGTGACAGGTGGCCCAGGAGGTAGAGCGGTTGTCTGGCAATCGGAAGGTTCCTGGTTCGATTCCAGATCCTCCCAACAGCATGTCAAAGTGTACTTAACCCCTAACTGCTTCTGATGAGCAGGGTTGCGACTACCGTTGGTGTGTGAATGTGTAAGTGAATGTGAGGTATAAACTAAATAAAAGCACTATATAAATGCAGTAAATTTGCCAAATACGACTTGGCAGGGTCTTGGCAGTGGGAGACAACTCTTTAACTTTAATGTTACTCAATGTTAATGTTACTCAGCTTTACATCTACACACATTTTATTATCATAATACACCTACTGTCTAAGCTAATCGTGTGGTAGATATTCATCAGATGCTACAGTCTAAGCTAATAGTGTGGTAGTTATTCATCAGATGCTACAGTCTAAGCTAATAGTGTGGTAGTTATTCATCAGATGCTACTGTCTAAGCTAATCGTTTGTAGTTATTCATCAGATGCTACAGTCTAAGCTAATCGTTTGTAGTTATTCATCAGATGCTACAGTCTAAGCTAATCGTGTGGTAGATATTCATCAGATGTTACAGTCTAAGCTAATCGTTTGTAGTTATTCATCAGATGCTACAGTCTAAGCTAATCGTTTGTAGTTATTCATCAGATGCTACAGTCTAAGCTAATCGTTTGTAGATATTCATCAGATGCTACTGTCTAAGCTAATCGTTTGTAGTTATTCATCAGATGCTACAGTCTAAGCTAATAGTGTGGTAGTTATTCATCAGATGCTACAGTCTAAGCTAATCGTGTGGTAGTTATTCATCAGATGCTACTGTCTAAGCTAATCGTGTGGTAGATATTCATCAGATGCTACTGTCTAAGCTAATCGTGTGGTAGATATTCATCAGATGCTACAGTCTAAGCTAATCATGTGGTAGATATTCATCAGATGCTACAGTCTAAGCTAATCGTGTGGTAGGCAGTGTTGGGCAAGTTACTCTTAAAAAGTAACTAGTTACAGTTACTAGTTACTTCTTCCAAAAAGTAACTAAATTACTTACTCAGTTACAAATTATAAAAGTAACTAGTTACTTCAGAAAGTAACTATTGCGTTACTTTCAAGTAAATTTGTTACATAAACAACATACACAAATCTAAACTATTTTAATGTTGCTGTGGGACAAAGTGAGACTAGCCTCCAATCAAATGCCATGTATGTAGATATTATGATTACTATGTTTATATAGTGGATCATACAAATACAAACACAATAGCTGCCACAACTGGGCAACATTAAATACGAGATTACTCGTTACTGAAAAAACTAACGCGTTATTCCCATCACTGGATGTCATAGTATGATGTCATAATAGAACATTCTAGAACATTTGTGATGTCACAGTATGATGTCATAATAGTACATTCTAGAACATTTGTGATGTCACAGTATGATGTCATAATCAAACATTCTAGAACATTTGTGATGTCACAGTATGATGTCATATCAAACATTCTAGAACATTTGTGATGTCACAGTATGATGTAATAATCAAACACTAGAACATTTGTGATGTCACAGTATGATGTCATAATCAAACATTCTAGAACATTTGTGATGTCACAGTATGATGTCATAATAGAACATTCTAGAACATTTGGTACATTATATATTCAACAATTCTCTCAGAAGTTCTCAGATCGCAGAAGACCAAGTGAAGATCTCACTTGTTGTTTCCGGCTACTTGTCTGTAAGCTTGAATATATTCTGTAGATACAATTTAAAATCCCCACATGGAAAAGGAAACAATGTCCTGTACAATCCTTAATGACCTGCGTCTGGAGGGAAGGGTCTGTGATGTGGTTATTAAAGTCAACAGCACTGAGTTGAATGCCCACAAGGCCCTCCTGTGTGACTGCAGTGACTATTTCAGGTAAGTTTAGCTTGGTTCAGGTTAGCTTGGTTCAGGTTAGCTTTGTTAGTAAACAGATACCATACTGTACTTTTACTGTAAACAGATACTATACTGCACTTCTACTGTAAACAGATACTATACTGTACTTATACTGTAAAAAGATACTATACTGCACTTCTACTGTAAACAGATAATATACTGTACTTCTACTGTAAACATATACTATACTGTACTTCTACTGTAAACAGATACTATACTCTACTTCTACTGTAAAAAGATACTATACTTCTACTGTTCTAAGACCCTATACTTCTACAGTGAAAATATATTACTACTAGGGCTGTCCCCGACTAAGGATTTGGATAGTTGACTATGATTGGCCAAAATTTGCCGTTAGTCGACTATTAGTCGACTATATAAAAGAAATAAAAATAAGTATAATAAATATATATATTTTTTTATCATTCCATTTGGGCTGTGGGGGTGCTTAATGTCTGAAGGAGTCGACTGAAGGCTTGTTGTCCTCTGCAAAAGCATGCAATTGGTCCACTGATGGATACATCTTGATATTTGTCTAGTCTAGTGTGTTCATTAGATGGGTGAAATCCTCGTTCAGTACCTCTGTGCCTGTTTTCTTAGGCAGTTGGCCTCTGGTATGCGTGCTATTAGCGTTAGCCACGCTTCTAAGAGGTTGGCAGTCGACTACGGCTCCTTTCGACCCATTAGTCGACTATTCAACTGATAGGGGTCAGCCCTAATTACTACACAGGACAGAATGTTGCTTACTGTTTACTCATCAGATATCTCTGTACTCTGCGTCCCACAGAGCCCTCTTCACTCGCTGGAGCGACTCAGAGAAAGCAGTCTACAGTATCCCTGGGGTGTCCCCGGGTATGATGCAGCTCATCATAGAGTACGCCTACACACGCGTTGTGCTGGTGACAGCAGAGAACGTGAAAGAGCTTCTGGTGGCTGCAGACCAGCTTCGCGTCACTGGCATAGTACGAGCGTGCTCTGACTTCCTAGAGGGCCAGCTGTCTCTGGAAAACTGTGTCGGCATCTGGAGGTTCACAGACATCTACTGCTGCCCTGACCTGAGGCGCAAGGCCCATCTCTTCATCGTGTGCCACTTTGAGGAGATGTTGCACGTCTCACAGGAGTTTGTGGAGCTGTCCCCGCAGCAACTGGTGGACATCATCGAGAGAGATGATCTGAACGTGAAGAGCGAGGAGACGGTGTTCGAGGCCGTCCTCCGTTGGATCGACCACTCCCGTGAGGAGCGTAAAACACACATCCCTTTGCTGCTGCCCAAGGTAACTAATTGTATTACGGATACACAAACATGGTTGCTAGTGCCTGAGCCACATTATTTTTAATTTAATTTTTATTATTTTACTTTTTCTTCAAGTTCAAGTTTTCAAGTTTCTTTAATAGTTGTCATACAGAAGTACAGAATACTTTTGTACAAAATGCTTCTTACTGTTGCGCTCCAGAGACTGTGCATGACAAGATAAGTATGAAATAAAAACATAGTAAAAATTAGAAGTAAAAAAAGAGGTCACAGTGTTCAGTTTTGACATATGTACAATGTTCGTAGACGTAGTTACCATACAATATACAATACTGTGCAGTGTACTAATATACAATACAATATAGTGCAAGGCATAAATGGACGAGGTGCAGTTTAGGTACAATTCACAGTAGGTGTACGAGTTGTAGTGCAAATCCTTTATCAATAAATATAAAGTGTAAGTGTGTTTGTGTGATCTAAAGTGTGGAGAGTGGGTGCTGCAGTGTGTTGTTTGTTTGAGTGAGTGTGTGCGTGTGGGTGTGTGTGCTGTGTGCATTTGATGGTTGTTGCATAGTGATTATTGTTCGTTTAGCGATTATTTTCGTTTAGCAGCCTGATGGCCTGGGGATAGAAGCTCCTTCTGAGTCTTTCTGTGCTCGCCATAAGACTCCGGTATCGCTTGCCTGACGGCAGCAGTTCAAAGAGGCAGTTGTTCGGGTGGCTCGAGTCCTTAATAATTCTCTTAGCCTTCCCCTTGCACCGCTTGTTGTAAATGTTCTGGAGGGTGGGAAGCCCCCCTCTAATTGTGCGTTCGGCTGAACGTGTCACTCTTTGTAGTCTGCTACGGTCTTGTGCAGTGCTATTCCCAAACCAGGAGGTGATGTTGCCGGTCAGGATGCTCTCTATTGTACATGAGTAGAAGTTCCTAAGGATCTTCTGACTGACTTGGAACTTCCTTAGGCGCCTGAGGAAGTAGAGGCGTTGTCGTGCCTTCTTCACAACACTGTCAATGTGTGTGGTCCATGTCAAGTCCTCGGATATGTGGGCTCCGAGGTACTTGAAACTGTTCACTCTCTCAACTGGTGCCCCGTCGATGCTGAGGGGGCTGTAGTCCTTGACCCCCGACCTCCTGAAGTCCACAATCATCTCTTTTGTTTTGCTGACGTTCAGGGAGAGGCAGTTCTCCTGACACCACTGTGACAGGTTCTCTACCTCTTCCAGGTAGGCCCTTTCGTCGTTGGCAGAGATCAGGCCCACCACTACTGTGTCATCAGCAAATTTGATGATGGTGTTGTTGTTCCGCTGTGCTACGCAGTCATGTGTGTACAGGGAGTAGAGGAGGGGGCTCAGAACACAGCCCTGGGGGGCCCCTATGTTGAGCGTGATGGATGAGGAGGTGCAGTTGCCGGCTCTTACCACCTGGGGTCTGCCCGTCAGGAAGTCCAGGACCCACTGGCACAGGTCATAGTTCAAGCCCAGGTCCCTGAGCTTGGCTATGAGTTTGGAGGGGACTATGGTATTGAATGCTGAGCTGTAGTCGATGAACAGCATTCTCACATAGTTCCCCTGCCTCTTGTCCAGATGTGATGCTGCTGTGTGTAGCACATGGGCTATGGCGTCCTCCGTGGACCTGTTGGGGCGATATGCAAATTGCAGAGGGTCCAGGTTGATGGGGAGGGAGGAACAGATGTAGCCCTTCACTAGCTTCTCAAAGCACTTCATGGCTATGGAGGTGAGGGCTACAGGGCGGTAGTCGTTGAGGCAAGCGGGCGTAGATTTTTTGGGTACAGGGATGATGGTGGACTTCTTCAGACAGGTGGGGATGACGGCCTGTTCCAAGGACAGGTTGAAGATGTCAGTGAATACCGGGGCCAGTTGGTCGGCACAGACTTTTAGGACGCGGCCGGGGATGCCGTCCGGTCCTGCTGCCTTCCTGATATCCACTTTTTTAAAGATCCGTCTCACCTCATGCTCTGTTACCCTGAACACTGAGTCTCCATCAGCAGACCCCCCCCCCCCCCATTGCCGTGGTTTGTAGGCTGGTGTTGTTATTCACAGCCTCAAACCTCGCATAGAAGGAGTTGAGATCATTTGCTAAGGAGATGTCACTGTTCAGTTTGAGGGAGGTTCCTTTGTAGTCTGTCATTGTTCTGAGGCCCTGCCACATGCCTCTAGAGTCAGCCTGTTCTGACTCTATTACTGCTCTCCTGACGTTGTATCTTGCCATCTTGTGTTCTTCCATGTTGCCTGTCACCAGCCCGGTGTTGTATGCTGATGTGCGCACTTTCAGAGCCTCACGGACGGATTTGTCTACCCAGGGCTTTTGATTTGGGTAGATATTAATTTTGGTGGTGGGGATTATTACTTCTACCTGAGTACAGACATAGTCAATCACCGTTTCGGTGTATTCGTTAATATTGGCTGTGTTATCACGGAATACACTCCATTCTGTGCTTCCCAGCACTGCTTGGAGTGACTCCACTGACGTCACGGCCCAACGCTTAACCTCTCGCGAGACCACCGGCGTTCGCTTGAGACTCTGTTTGTACTTAGGCAAAAGAAAAATGGCGGCGTGATCGCTTTTACCGAATGGACTAAGAGCCTGTGACTTGTACCCATTCTTAAATTGCGAGTATACATGGTCTAATATGTTCTCGCCTCTGGTGGGACAGGTCACATGCTGATAGAAATTCGGCAGCACCTTTTTAAGACGCGCGCTGTTGAAATCCCCCAAGACCAAAATGGCAGCGTCAACATTAGCTGCCTGGAGTTTGTTTACCTCGTCGTGAAGTTTTGAAAGTGCGACCCCAGTGTTCGCGTGTGGTGGAATGTACACTCCGATGAGGATGATGGACGTTAACTCTCTTGGGAGGAAGAAGGGTCGACATTTTATCGTGATAAACTCCAGGTCTGGGGAGCAGTGGTTAGACAGTTCCTTTGTGTTGCCTAAATCGCACCACTCCTTGTTTATCATGAAGGCAATGCCGCCTCCTCTCGTCTTTAATGACTCTTCTGCCGTCCGGTCTTTGCGGAGAACGAAGAAATGGTCTGCCGGTTCTATTGCGTGATTCGGGACATCTGGACTCAGCCAAGTTTCTGTGAAACAGAGGACGTTACAATCCCGAATGTCCCTCTGGAATTGGATCCTTGCTCTGATGTCGTCCAATTTGTTTCCTATCGATTGCACATTGGCCAACAATATGCTGGGCAATGTGGTTCTGTGTCGTTTGGACCTCAGTCTGTTCCGGACCCCGGCTCTCTTTCCTCGTCTTCGCGGCGGCTTCTTCTTGTCTTGGCCATGGCCGGCATAACAAAGGATCTCGGCGGGCCATTTCTGCTGTTCAGCGATCCGATCCAGAGAGCAATCCAAACGGTACGTTTTTCTTAATCCAATGTCAATGATTGACTGACGGTCATACACATATAATGCACCAACAGTTGGTGCAAATAAAACTCCTAATACTATAAAAATTAACAAAATAAAGCACAGTCTCGTCGGAGCGATCAGAAAGGCAGCCATCAGAGCAGCGCCAGTGAGATAGAGAACTTTTGTTTGTCTGTCTCTTGTCAAGGTCATTATGATTCATGTTACTGTTATTATTGTTGTCGTCGCTGTTGTCATTGTTATTATTATTATTATTATTATTATTATTATTATTATTATTATTATTATTATTATTATTATTGTTATTGTTATTGTTATTGTTATTATTGTAGTGTTATGTTCTGTTTTATGTATGAAAATAAAATAAAATAAAAACATTTATAAAAAAAAAAAAAAAAAAAATTATTACTGTGCATTACATTAAAACAACACTAGGTTCCCTAGTACAGTGGTTCTCAAACATTTGGGTCCAAACTGTTCCCTAGCAACAGAAACCGTCTACAACCGATGTCTAAGTTGTACCCGCTGTCTGCTTGTCTCTTCCCAGGTTCGCATGGGCTTGATGAGGCCTGACTACTTCAGGAACAACGTCCAGAACAACCCTGTGGTGAGGGACAGCCACGACTGCAGGCCCCTCATCCTCAGCGTCCTGAACCCCTCTGGCTCCGACAGGCTCCCAAACCCCCTGACCCGCCCACGCCTGCCCCAGGAGGTCCTATTGGCCATCGGAGGCTGGAGTGGTGGCAGCGTGACCATTGACATGGAGGCTTACGATATCCGAGCCGGTGGATGGATGGACGTGAGCGTTGAGGGGGAGAGTCCCCGGGCCGACCACGGCACCGCTTATCTCCACGGTCTGGTCTACTGCGTCGGTGGCTTGGACTACGCCTTACAGCATCTCAGCAGTGTGAGCAGGTTCAACCCCGTCACTCGCAGCTGGCTGCAGGCGGCTCCCATGCACTCACGCCGCAGTGAACTCAGCGTGGTCGCGTTGGACGGCTGTATCTACGCCATGGGAGGGTGGGACGGAGACAGGATACTGAACACCGCCGAGTGCTACGAGCCTGAAACCAACCAGTGGACAGTGATCTCACCCATGCTGGAGCACAGGAGCCAGGCCGGGGCAGCAGCCCTCCAGGGCAAGGTGGGTGGAACTGAGGGACACAGGGTGGTAGATGAACACAAGGAACGTTAGATCAGAAATCATAAATGTCTTTATTGCCAAGTAAGCTTGCACATACAAAAGATGTGTCTGGGTCCTTTGGTGCATCAACATTAACAGACAATTAAAGTAGAATGAAATCAAATGGAATATATAAACTAAATTAGAATATTCTTTCTTATTACAGGTTTACATCTGTGGTGGCTACTTCCAGCTCACAGCTGAGTGCTACAGCCCAGACACCGACCAGTGGACTCTGATTGCCCCCATGAGCAGCAGGCGTAGCGGAGTGGGAGTGGCTGCATATGGAGGACAGGTCTATGCGGTAGGTGCACACAGAGACAAATGCTTTATACTAGATATTTTTATCATTTGACTTTCAATGCTTCTGTGATGCCCTCATTTCCCTAAATGGATTAATACAGTGTCTGCCTGCCTGAGCCACACACTAAAACATTCCTCTCATGTGTCCTGTCCTCAGGTGGGAGGGTGTGACGGTGGAAACATCCTGCGTAGCGCGGAGGCCTTCAGCCCCTTGACTGACTCCTGGAGCGCCCTGCCCAACATGCTCACCCCCCGCACCGACTTTGGCATCGCGGTGCTGGACGACCTGCTCTTCGTGGTCTGAGGCATCAAGGGCTTCATCTCCCTCTCCAAGGTGGAGCGCTACGACCAGAGCAGCAACAGGTGGACTGCAGCCGAGGACATGAATAACCGGCGCCGAGGCCTAAGCTGCTGCATAATGCATGGCCTGCCTAACATGAGCCAGTACGCTGCTCCCCGTGGAGGAGGAGGAGGAGCAGGACGAGGAGGAGGAGGAGGAGGAGGAGGAGCAGGAGGAGGAGGAGGAGAAGGAGGACTAGGAGGAGGAGGATGAGGAGGAGGAGGAGCAGGAGGAGGAGGAGAAGGAGGAGAGGAGGAGGAGGAGGAGGAGGAGGAGGAGAGGAGGAAGAGGAGGAGGAGCAGGAGGAGGAGCAGGATGAGGAGGAAGAGGAGGAGAATGAGGAAGATGAGGAGGAGGAGGATAAGGAGGAAGATGAGGAAGTGTAGGAGAGGAGGAGGAGGAGTAAGAGGAGGAGGATGAGGAGCAGGAGGAGGAGGAGGAGCAGGAGGAGGAGGAGGTGGAAGAGGAGGAGGAGGAAGAGGAGGAGGAGGAAGAGGAGGAGGGGGAAGAAGAGGAGGAGCAGGATGAGGAAGATGAGGAAGAGTAGGAGAGGAGGAGGAGGAGTAAGAGGAGGAGGATGAGGAGCAGGAGGAAGAGGAGGAGGAGGAGGAGCAGGAGGAGGAGGAAGAGGAAGAGGAGGAGGTGGAAGAAGAGGAGGAGCAGGATGAGGAGCAGGAGGAGGAGGTGGAAGAGGAGGAGGAAGAGGAGAATGAGGAGGAGGAGCAGGAGGAGGAGGATGAGGAAGAGGATGAGGAAGAGGAGGAGGAGGAGGATTAGGAGGAGGAGGAGGAAGAGGAGGAGCAGGAGGAAGATGAGGAGGAGAATGAGGAGGAGGGGCAGGAGGAGGAGGAGGAGGAGGAGGAGGAAGAGGAGGAGCAGGAGGAGGAAGAAGATGAGGAGGAGGAAGAGGAGGAGCAGGAGGAGGAGGAGAAGGAGGAAGATGAGGAGGATGAGGAGGAGGAAGAGGAGGATGAGGAGGAAGGAAGAGGAGCAGGAGGAGGATGAGGAGGGAGGAGGAGGAGGAAGAGGAGGAGCAGGATGAGGAGGAGGAGGAGGAGGAGGAAGAGGAGGAGAATGAGGAAGAGGAGGAGCAGGAGGAGGAGGAGAAGGAGGAGGAGGAGGAGGAAGATGAGGAAGAGTAGGAGCAGGATGAGCAGGAGGAGGAGGAGGAGGAAGATGAGGAAGAGTAGGAACAGGAGCAGGAGGAGGATTAGGAGGAGGAGGAGGAGGAGGATTAGAAGGAAGAGGAGGAAGAGTAGGAGGAGGAGGAGGAGGATTAGAAGGAGGACGAGGAAGATGAGGAAGAGGAGGAGAAGGAGAAGGCGGAGGAGGAAGATGAGGAAGAGGAGGAGGAAGATGAGGAAGAGGAGGAGCAGGAGGAGGAGGCAGCAGGGGATCCATCTAAGAACCTTAAAGCCCAACCTCTAGGTTAAACCCTACTGATCAATTATGGGTAGTTTACATCATTGGTATATAATTTCATTATTTATTTTTTCCATTTGACACCGGAAATGCCACTCTGAAAGAGTTAAAAAGGTCCACGCACGAATAACATGCACGCGCGAATCAAAAAAGCTTATCAAACGCCGACGTCACAACAGGTGTGGCTTGCATATTAATGAGCCGAATCTAATGTTGCTTTTCCACTAAAATAAAGTACTCAGTTTGTCTCCGTGTGGGGAGGCAGGGCTGCTGATGATCAGCATGAGAGCTCCAGAAATGACACGTGAAAAACTGCAGACCACTGATTGGTCAGAAGAGAGACACGTCACTGTTTGGGGAGTCTGAACGGAAACAGAACGCCGCCATCTTTAATGTCTCGCGTAGGATGTCTTTTGTATGTTTGCAGCAAGAAACAAGTGCAATAAAAAAGGATACAGTCACTGTGTATTCTGCCTCATTTATTGATGAAACAAAACCGACATCAACACAATTTGCCACCGAGCGGAGAGTTTAGTCTGACAAAAAGATCGCTGATTAGTTACGCTTGTTGTTGGGGGTTAGGGACGTAACGTTAGTTAGCCTAATGCTAACGTTAGCAGATAGACACGAGAGGCTATCTGTGTAGAATAGCCACAATGAGGTAACGTTAGCGTTAGCATAATAGACACAACGAGAGTCTGGTTAATGTTGTTATTGATTGATTGAATGAAAACTGTGTTTTACTCTGGCTTGCCAAGCTCATCATAGCCCCTTTCGTGACTGATGCACCGAGTGAAGCTTGTGGACTCGACAACAGCGGCGGCCGCAGGGCGCCGGAGCCCGCAGAGCTAGTTAGCTCATAGCTATCGTGTAACACTAGCCTTTGCGGGCTCGGGCGCCCTGCGGCTGCCGCCGCCGTCGCGTCCATGGGCCCCCCGGCAGGGCACCCGTGGGGACGGGTCGGGGTGTACAGAGAGGAGAGAACCATTTTGGGTCGGCCGTTCATGCCGGCCAGCGAGCCGGATGTCGGGATATGTTGTTAGCACAATAGCTACCAAGCTAAGCTATGTTATCTACTAACGTTATAAACACAATATGTGTACAATGACACAATGATTTACATTATTACAAATATGGTAACGTGGTTGTGGCTTTTACAAATAGTGGTTAGCTTTAGAGATGGATGGATGGCTATAATCACGGAGCAATAGTGAGGTGAAACAGATACATTTCCATTCGGCTAGTAGTAGCAAGCATATATCTATGTTAGCAAGGCTCTATGCCTGCCACTAGCTGTGTGACTCTCAGCGCCCACTGGTGACCAATACCTGTTGTGACGACATTACACGTGCACGTTATAAACCATTGATTAAAATATGCATGTGCATGTTGATTGTGTTGGGCAGACAAAATGTTTTGATAAAAATGCTAAAACTGGGTCAATTTCAATACTTTTTTTTCCAATTCTTCATGAAAGTCACTGTTGGCCTAGTCCACATTGTTTATTGAACAAAAATACAACGTGGAGGTTGACCTTTAAACATTTATTAGACCAAAAGAAATCCTAAGAAATTAATAAATTACTATCAGCCAAAGGTGGTGCATTTCTTTCTTCTAGTAATTCAGACAATATCGTTTTTTTGTTTGTGTAATGTAATGTAATATCTGTTTTTAGTTTGTGTAATGTAATGTAATATCTGTTTTTAGTTTGTGTAATGTAATGTAATATCTGTTTTTAGTTTGTGTAATGCACATAATATGGGAACTTTTATCCATATGGTTGAGCCTGTTAGGAATTGCACCCCCAACCCAAGCAGATTGCAGATCACTCTCTCTATATGGAGGTAAAAAAGAAAGTATGGTAAAAATAATTGGCATAAAAAGGGCACTTTTTTATGAGGCACAAAAGGGCAGGTGCTTGTGCACCCGTTGGGCTCTATGTGTGCACATGCCTGCTCGCTGTGCCCTTGAGCAAGGCACCTCAGCTTTAACCGCTCCAGTGTTAGCTGCTCAGGGGCCAGTAGTAGAGTGCCTGACCATAGTGTCTTTATACCTGTATCACTGGACATATAAATGCATATTAAATCAAATTGATTTGTAAAGCCCGAAATCACAAGTTAATGTCCCCATGGGCCGGACAAGTCTTCTTTAAACTATTCAAGAAGAAACATCCCAATAAATCAAGAACAAAAAACCCACCATGAAATCCAAAATAAATGTAAAATAATAAATGCAACACTCCCAGACATACCCCAGCGAAGGTAAGGAAAAACCTATAGCAATAGGAAAAAAGCACCACAGGCGATGTGGAGGAGAGAAACCTTAGAAGGGCCGTTCAAGGGGGGATCCCCCTTCTTGGATGTCGGTGATAATAGTGTTGCTATGGATGGGTGGAGAATAAAACAGGTGAATAGTTGGTATGTATGTACATATACGTGTAATAAAACAGAAATATGTGCATGCAATAGCAACTGGGGTACATTTTTTAAACATTTAAATATATTACAACTCTGTACATACATGTGATTAGCATTATACTCAGTAGAACAAATGTATATATCTTATACCCAGCTTAATCACTATATTAATATTACTATTGCACTTTACTGTTACATTTGCACTCGGGTTGGATGCCCCACTTATTTTCATTGTAATGTACTTATGCTGTATGATGACCAGTGTTGGGCAAGTTACTTTTAAAAAGTAACTAGTTACAGTTACTAGTTACTTCTTCCAAAAAGTAACTAAATTACTTACTCAGCTACAAATTATAAAAGTAACTAGTTACGTCAGAAAGTAACTATTGCGTTACTTTCAAGTAAATTTTTTCCATAAACAATATACACAAATCTGAACTATTTTAATGTTGCTGTGGGACAAAGTGAGACTAGCCTCCAATCAAATGCCATGTATATGTAGATATTATAATTACTATGTTTATATAGTGGATCATACAAATACAAACACAATAGATTAGGGGTGTAACGGTACACAGAAGCCACGTTTCGGTACGTACCTCTGTATTGGGGTCACGGTTCGGTACGAGTTTGGTACAACAGAAAAAAAATATGTATAATTATTATTATTAATACAATAAATTTTTTTAATTACTTTTTTTAAATATATTATATTTATGATCATTATTATAATTATTATTATTAAATAGAATAATTTTCTATAGGCTTGCCGTGGGATACTGGTGTCATTCTGTGTTCAGGCATCCAGAGTAAATTAATTGCCTACTGCCCCTTTAACAACTTATAGGCTTGGTAAGTTTCACTTTCCCTTCTAGAGAGGATTTAACTGCACGAGACTAAATACTAGAGAACAGATTACATATTACAACAATGGCAGAGGATTATTTGGATTTAACTGGAGAGGAGCTCAGATGATCAGTCCGAAAAAGTATGTTTCTTTTTTTATTTGATCAGCGTGAGTCCAGCGGGGAGAATGTTGTTGTTGTTGTTTGTTGGCGACGTGCGTGTGTGTGTGTGTGTGTTTCTGCGATGCGCGGCGTGTGTGTGTGTGTGTGTGTTGGCGATGCGCGGCGTGTGTGTGTGTGTGTCGGCGATGCCGCGGCGTGTGTGTGTTGGCGATGCGCGGCGTGTGTGTGTGTGTTGGCGCAGAGATCTGTCTGATGAAAAAAACTGCATAGTAACGCGTGGCATTTTTTGGCAGTAACGGTAACGGCGTTATTAAGATTGGAAGAGTAATCCGTTAGATTACTCGTTACTGAAAAAACTAACGCCGTTAGTAACGCCGTTATTTATAACGCCGTTATTCCCATCACTGGTGGTAGGTATTCATCAGATGCTACAGTCTAAGCTAATCGTTTGTAGATATTCATCAGATGCTACAGTCTAAGCTAATCGTTTGTAGATATTCATCAGATGCTACAGTCTAAGCTAATCGTTTGTAGTTATTCATCAGATGCTACAGTTTAAGCTAATCGTGTGGTAGATATTCATCAGATGCTACAGTTTAAGCTAATCGTTTGTAGAGATTCATCAGATGCTACAGTCTAAGCTAATCGTGTGGTAGATATTCATCAGATGCTACAGTTTAAGCTAATCGTTTGTAGAGATTCATCAGATGCTACAGTCTAAGCTAATCGTTTGTAGATATTCATCAGATGCTACAGTCTAAGCTAATCGTTTGTAGTTATTCATCAGATTCTACAGTCTAAGCTAATCGTTTGTAGTTATTCATCAGATGCTACAGTCTAAGCTAATCGTTTGTAGATATTCATCAGATGCTACAGTCTCTAAGCTAATCGCGTGGTAGATTCATCAGATGCAGGAGGTCTCCGGTGACGCCTCACACAGAGCTAACAGGCTGCCACACGCCATCAGAAGGCAGAACAACAACAGCGATATCCCAAGTTGGCAGGAAATGTTAGGAAAGTCTTTTGTTTCGTCCTTGATGATCTCCTGCTTGTGTGTGTGTGTGTGTGTGTGTCTTTGTTATGTCCGTGTGTCTCTGGCTCAGCTCCTCGTGGTGTGAAACGACAGAGACTTGCCAGCGCAGCAGGAGGGTACGGAGGACGTGGCTCACAGTGTCGCTCTCCTCTAATGGAGGAGCAGATATTACACTGTTACTGCCATGCGGGAAACCCAACGCCGGGCCAATTAGTAATTTGGTATTTCATAAAAGCCTGGCAGGTTCCGCGGGATGATGACACACTGACAGGGCTGCTCTCTTCTCCGGGGGCCAAGGGCTCCCAGCTACAGGACTGCTGGAACACACACAGGCGTGCGCACACTGCACACACACACACACAGGCACACATATACACAAGCAGGCACGCACACACACACAGGCACGCATTTACACACACAGGCACGCATTTACACACACAGGCACGCATTTACACACACGCATAATAATAATAATAATAATAATAATAATAATTCATTTATTTTGTATAGCGCTTTTCAAGGACCCAAAGTCGCTGACAATAGGCAAATGCCCTCAGCTAGAATACGCATTCAATCAATGTTATAAGACATTGATATCAGGAGCTATCTGTAGCTACTGCTAGCCCGGTAGATAACGTTAAGACAATTTAGTTTACTGGGACAGATCGACTAACGTGAGCTAGCTAACGCGAGCTAACGAGGGAACGGAGGTATTACGCACTCGACTATTGCTGGAGCATTTGTTGATATCAGCAGCTATCAGTAGCTAGCCAGCTAGATACCGTTAGACAATGCCTCGTCATGTATTAAACTAAAAGTGAATAGTTGACTGGGTCATTGTTTAAACAGTAACGGAGGCAGTGGCGGACTGGCCATCGGGACGTTCGGGACGAATCCCGATGGGCCGGAACCAAAGTGGGCTGGTCCAAAAAAAAAAAAAAATGTAAGTTTTTTTTGCCAGTGTGTGGGCCACTAATGTGGGCCGGTGTGTGGGCCAGTGTGTGGGCCAGTGTGTGGGCCAGTGTGTGGGCCAGTGTGTGAGTCGGTGTGTGGGCCACTAATGTGGGCCAGTGTGTGGGCCAGTATGTGGGCTGCTGTGGGCCAGTGTGTGGGCCAGTGTGTGGGCCGGTGTGTGGGCCGGTGTGTGGGCCAGTGTGTGGGCCAGTGTGTGAGTCGGTGTGTGGGCCACTAATGTGGGCCAGTGTGTGGGCCAGTATGTGGGCCGCTGTGGGCCAGTGTGTGGGCCAGTGTGTGGGCCGGTGTGTGGGCCGGTGTGTGGGCCAGTGTGTGGGCCGGTGTGTGGGCCAGTGTGTGGGCCAGTGTGTGGGCCGGTGTGTGGGCCAGTATGTGGGCCGGTGTGTGGGCCGGTGTGTGGGCCAGTGTGTGAGTCGGTGTGTGGGCCACTAATGTGGGCCAGTGTGTGGGCCGGTGTGTGGGCCAGTATGTGGGCCAGTGTGTGGGCCAGTATGTGGGCCAGTGTGGGCCAGTGTGTGGGCCAGTGTGTGGGCCAGTGTGTGGGCCACTAATGTGGGCCGGTGTGTGGGCCGGTGTAGTGTGTGGGCTGGTGTAGTGTGTGGGCCAGTGTGTGGGCCGTATGTGGGCCGGTGTGTGGGCCATTATGTGGGCCGGTGTGTGGGCCAGTGTGTGGGCCGGCAATAAAACAATAAACAAGTTGCATAAACTAAATCAGATTAAAAATGATCACAGTTCTGGTTTGCCTTAAAATGCAGTTTAAGATGGGTCTTGAACATGGAGTATGTAGGGCACTCTCTAATCACAACTGGTAGGCTATTCCAGTAGTTACCACCTTTTGATTTGAAATCTTTATTTCGAACATGCAATGAATACAAACAAACAATAACAAAAGCAAAACACAACTCAATCTACATGTTCGAAAAGGAGTAGGAAGAAGTATACACTTATTTAATCCTACCCCCTTTCCACTACTCAAATGAGTGTACTATTTTAAAATATAAAAAAAAAATATATATATATATAACAGAGAACACAGTTTTTGCAAAGGTAGTATACCGAAAAGGCACCTTACAGTCCCCTCTACTGATGGCCCTGGTGGTAATGCCAGTGTCTGCTTTCTGTTGGATGAACTCATTCAATGGGGGAGGGGCAAGTCCATGCAGAACCTTGTACATGAAGCAAGTATATTTGAAAACTTGGAAATTCTCGAAACTTAGCATGTTATGTTTTTCTAAAACATTACAGTGATGAAATTAAATTGGTTTCCTATCAAATACTTTTATGGCTTTTTTGTAGAGTAATTATATTGGTGTAAGAGTAGTGACATATGAAAGAGACCAGTTGATAAAACAGTACTCGATGTGTGATAAAATCATTGAATGCAGAAACATCCTTGCAGCATTAACTGGCAGGCAGGGCTTGATCTGCCTGAAGTTTTCGATGTTAAACTTGACTGTGTTTGTCACTTTCTTCACATTACTTTTTGAAGGTCAATGTAGAGTCCAATGTGACCCCAAGATACTTGAATTAATGTACAATGTCCAGCTCCGCTTCTCCCAGAAACACATCAGAGTGAGTGACTTCTACTGGTGACTTTGTGAACATCATACACAATGTTTTCTTGGTGTTAAGTGAAAGACATTCTTTTGTTAGCCAGTCTTGAATGAGACATGAGACATCAGTGAATGAGATTCACGTTTCCTCCCAACCGCGAGTAGGCCTAGAAGCGCAGAAATGGAGAACACAAAAAAAAAGAAAGGGTGGAGCTGAAAAAGCTAGAATTAAAAAACTAAAATTGCTAGTAAAAGACGCAGAACAATGTTCTAAAATTACAGACATGCTTAGTAGAGGAAGGGCTGGCGTTAGAGTAGCTGCTGCTGCTAATGATGATGAAGTTCAAGTGGAAGGAACCAACAGTGCAGTAGCCTAGTGCATATTCTACTGTTGGTGTCTGCCGGTTCATGAGGGCTAGCTAGCCTATACTAGCTCTTGCAGTGATTTCAGTCATTCTATTACAAGACAATGTGCTTTCCGTATTCCTGATTCCTTACAGCACGTGGACGTAAATAGTCGTGACTCGTGAAGTTTTTTTCTCTGACTAAAAGTTTAGTTAGCAATGTTAGGACTAGTGCCCACCACAGCAACAGAAGCTAAAGTGCTAACCTAGAGAGCCAATCAGAACCTAGGACGGGCTGCAAATTAATCGGCTACTAATATTATAATAGTAAATACTAAAATAAAATACTATTATGTTCCCTTCCAAATTTTCATGTTGATATAATATTGGTAATCTAATTGATTGAATTGATGTGCCTTAGAATTCCCAACTGTTAGCCATGTTCTCGATCTGTATATGATTAGTCTCATATACATGTTTGTAAATAACCACAGCTAACTAGCTTAAGCTAACAACTAGGTCAACTACTACCCCGTAGTTAAACAAATGTGATTGCATATAACGGCTAACTGCTACAGCTAAGTTGGTAGTTAGCCTATTCCATTAATGTTGAATGTATTTATGAAGGTTGTTGATGGTGGTTGGCGCTGAATAGCAGACATGATTCCGTCAGTCTGCCACAGGGCAGCTGTGTTTGCTGATGTTGCTCACGACCACCAGTAGCATATGACTGTGTGAGTGTGAATGCAGACAGACAGACAGACATTATTATGGTGTAGTTAATACTTCATGTATCCTTAATCCCTAGGCTAATGAGGCACTAAGATGTTAGTAAAAAAAAACATATGCCAATGACAGGAAGTAACGGTATATGTGTGTGTGTGGGTGTGTGTGTGTGTGTGTGTGTGTGTGCACTGTGCACAAGTGCACATCTACGGGCGGGGTGTAGATTTGGTCTCCCTGATGTTGACTCCTTAGCCACAGCCTTGGGTTGTTTAATACTGGACAAGTGTTTCATAACGGCCGGTGCGTGGGCCGGTGTGTGGGCTGGTGCGTCTGAATGTCCCGGGCTGAATTTGTGTCCCAGTCCGCCACTGAACGGAGGTCCGCTCTTCTAGAGCAGACTGCCTGTGTTGACATGAGCACTGCGAGCAGAAGCCCTTAGCCAATAGTATCCCGCTGCAGGGCTGGGCGGATATGACTCGTTGCCACGTTTTTTTTCAAAATAAGAGTATCATACGAACCTAATTGTTGCTAACTGCCAGAGCCATCGATATTATGACTGGAGATGCGCTTGGGGCGGAAATGAGACCTGCACAGATTTTCAAAATAAGAGTATCGTTATGAACTTGATTGATTACACGTCACACGGCGGGCAGCCCTCTAAGTGTCAAGCGCCAACGGTAAAAACTGACCGCCCCTGGCGGGCGGCGGGCTTTAGTTTCGGTCCCTGAGTGAAAGGGTTTTAAAGGGATAGTTCAAATAGTTTATTTTACATTAAATTGTATGAAATACTTAAGCTGACTTTGCCGAGTCCTGTGGTGGAAGTGCTGGCCGTGTTCTGAACGAGGTCCGGTAGTAACAGTTTTAAGCCACAACACCACACCAGAATACCCTGAACACATTTAACCATTTCACTGCCACACTGCCAAAATGGTTAATCCTTTCACTGCGACAATACATCAGGTTAACCCTTTCACTGCCACACGACAACGGGCTAATCCTTTCACAACCACACTACAGAAGGTTAATCCTTTCACTGTCACACTACAGAAGGTTAACCCTTTCACTGCCACACTACAGACTGTTTACCGTCTGTAGTGTGGCAGTGAAAGGTTAACCGTCTGTAGTGAAAGGGTTAAAGGAACACACCAACATTATGGGAAATGCACTACCATCTTCTTCAGACAAGAAGACAAGAAGAACTTCCTCTCTGTGCGTTCAGTAGAACGCCATCCGACTCCAAGCTAGCCTAACTTGGCACAAATGAATGGAGGCGGATACAGACCTATATTCTATCTTAACACCCCTGCGAGAGGTGTTTTTGGCCAACAGCTACTGTAGGCTAGCTGGTCCCTATTCGCTTCCATTCATTTGTGCTAAGCCGGATAGCTTTCTACTGAACGCACAGAGAGGAAACTGGTATCCATCTCCTTGTCTCTCTCTGGGGAAGACGGTAAGCACATGTCCTATAATGTTGGCGTGTTCCTTTTAAGGGTTTTGTTTCAAGAACTGTAAAAGGAAAAGAGAAGAAGTCTTTCAACAACTTCACATCCAGTGAAAACGCAGAATTTCCCTCGTGATAAATAAAGTATAGCACACTGATGAAGGCCGGATGGCTGAAAACGTTTTGTGTCCTTTAAACAACTTGTAAAATAAAAAACAACGATATTCCGAGTGCGGTCCCTACCTCCCTTTTTTTTTTGCATAATTAATGTTGGACTACGCACCTGTCTGAGCGCAGTGGTTACCCTCTTTTCTACCAAATAAAGTATTTCTAAATAAAGTATTTCTAAATAAATTAAAGTGTTCTGAATGAAAGCATTCTAATGGTGATGTCATAGTGACTACTGGTCATTGAGAGCTACAGTATATAGTTCTAGAATTCGTTGCGAATTCTATTCGAATTCCAAGATATAAGTCGGAGGAATCTCACACCACAAAGGGTTAAAAAGAGGACACGTTTCAGCCTCGTTGTGCGACGACTGACTTGTGTTTATTTTCTCATCATATGTCTCCTGCTGTCAATGTGCACCAAGAAATAATATTATTATTAATAATAATATTATGGGCTGGACAAATGTTCTGAGGGAGGGCATTAAACTCAACATCAAGCTTGATCTTCAGCACCTTTTACACATGTGGTCATATTTCCATGCTCTAAAACAATATTTGTGTACGCGTGTGTGTGTGTGTGTGTGTTTCAGGTGTGATGCTTATATCCCTAGCGTTATGTCCGGATGCTGCCATTGGGAACGTGCAGGAGAAAGCAATGAAGCTCCATAATGGCTCCAACTCTGAAATGGTACAAATTCTTACTACGCTGACGACACAGTGCAATTCAAACTACGCTGACGACACAGTGCAATTCAAACTACGCTGACGACACAGTACAATTCAAACTACGCTGACGACACAGTGCAATTCAAACTACGCTGACGACACAGTGCAATTCAAACTACGCTGACGACACAGTGCAATTCAAACTACGCTGACGACACAGTGCAATTCAAACTACGCTGACGACACAGTGCAATTCAAACTACGCTGACGACACAGTAGGGCTGGGCGATATGGAAAAAAATCATATCGCGATAACGATATGATAATTTTATTTTATTTCTCGATATCGATAATTATCGAATTGTTATAAGTATAAATTTTTTTTTTTTTTTTTTTTTTAACAACAGATGTATGTTTATTTTGCAGCAATTCTTTGTCATTGCCGCCATCTTTAGTGTTACATCCCCTCACACTCCAGTTCTCAGGCTGCAGCTGGTTTAAAAGCTAAAGTAAACCGGCTTCTCTGCTGGCTGTGGCTCCAGAGGAGTTGAACAGTTCTGGCTCTGCTAGTTTATTTTCGATCTTTTGGCGCTTTTTTGGTGGACAAACCACCGCACATGTGCACCGTGACTCGTGACTGGCGTCTAGTTCTGCTAGCACACATAGCCTACTGTGTACAGACGGTTTCAAAATGTATTTTAAATTAGAAAGCAAACAAAATAAATGGACAAGAGAAAAAGAAATCTGAATTTGGTCAGTATTGTCATTTGGACAAGCAAAGCCATTACTTTAAGTTGCAGGCAAGAAAGACAAGTCTGTCCACTGTCTCTGCCCTGTTGCAGGTAAAAAAAAAGAAAAACGATTTTTCGATTTTTTTTTATTTCGATATTCGATATCGATTATTAAAATATATCGCGATATTTATCGTTATCGTTATATCGCCCAGCCCTACGACACAGTACAATTCAAACTACGCTGACGACTAGGGGTGTAACGGTACATGTATTCGTCACGCGAATTTACGGTACGTGTCTCACGGTGCGGTACGTGCAGCCATACGAAGAATACGTTTCATACATACCACTAGGTGAAAGGCTATGCTCAATATCTTTACTTTACTTTACACTGGCTTACTAACAGTCAGAAGGTCATTCATTTAACGTTGCATATCAAGCTTGGATTGCCACATTTAGATGATGAATAAAACGTTGAAGCTTGTAAAGGCATGAACAAGCCGACGGAACAAATGAACGCGCACTCTGCTGCACTCGGCTATTTCTCCTCTCCTCTCCTCTCCTCTCCTCCTCTCCTCTCCTCTCCTCTCCTCTCCTCTCCTCTCCTCTCCTCTCCTCTCCTCTCCTCTCCTCTCCTCTCCTCTCCTCTCCTCCTCTCCTCTCCTCTCCTCCCCTCCCCTTACCTACAGGCGTTACTGAAACAAAACCATACATACAATATGTTTGTAACACAGCATATACAATAGGCTGAACATTTTCATCGTTTTCTTGTTCGCCTAATAATGTTAATCAATGGAAAGACGCGCACACACACAAACACACCAACTTTCTTTTGCGCTACTTTCCAGCTGATCCGAGAAAAAAAGGAAAAAAAATAAAACACGCAAGCGTACTTTTGCTGATCTGGACTGGTCCTTTGAGCTCCTCTCCAGTCGAGCTGCTCCGGTGTTTAAATCCAAAACATTGATAAATCCTCTCATTGTTGCGTAACATGGCATCTCTTCTCTAGTCTTTCTCTGCGTCACATGAAGTAAAATCTACTCTAGAAGTGAAAGTGAAACTATACAACGGTGGGGGGAGGCGGCAGTAGGCAAGTAATTTACTCGAGTGGATTCCTGAACACAGAATGACACCGTTATCACTGACTGACTAGCAAGCCTAGGTGGAACTAAGTATAACTTAATACAAAATAATTATATATAATAATTATTATTATTATAAATATATAATAATCATAAATATTGTTTTCCTGTGTACCGAACCGTGAGCCCAAAACCGAGGTACATACCGAACCGTGGCTTCCGTGTACCGTTACACCCCTACTGACGACCCAGTACAATTCAAACTACACCGACTACACAGTACAATTCAAACTACACAGTACAATTCAAACTACACCGACTACACAGTACAATTCAAACTACACAGTACAATTCAAACTACACCGACTACACAGTACAATTCAAACTACACAGTACAATTCAAACTACACCGACTACACAGTACAATTCAAACTACACAGTACAATTCAAACTACGCTGACGACACAGTACAATTCAAACTACGCTGACGACACAGTGATGTAACTGGTATGTACTGGTTTGTGTGTGATGTGACTGGTTTGTGTGTGTGATGTGACTGGTATGTACTGGTTTGTGTGTGTGATGTGACTGGTTTGTACTGGTTTGTGTGTGTGATGTGACTGGTGTGTACTGGTTTGTGTGTGTGATGTGACTGGTATGTACTGGTATGTACTGGTTTGTGTGTGTGATGTGACTGGTATGTACTGGTTTGTGTGTGTGATGTGACTGGTGTGTACTGGTTTGTACTGGTTTGTGTGTGTGATGTGACTGGTTTGTACTGGTTTGTGTGTGTGATGTGACTGGTTTGTACTGGTTTGTGTGTGTGATGTGACTGGTTTGTACTGGTTTGTGTGTGTGATGTGACTGGTTTGTACTGGTTTGTGTGTGTGATGTGACTGGTCTGTACTGGTTTGTGTTGCAGGTGCTGTACTCGTACTCCATCGGCTTCCTGTACATCCTGACCGGCCTGTTCATGGTGGGGGGTCTGGGCCCTGCAGTAGCCTTCTGTTCAGAGGTCAGAGGTCGCCTGACGACAGGACTATGAATTCACATTCAATGTATTTTGTTTTGCATGCTGTTTTGTTTTCCCATCTCTACTCCCTGGCGCCAGCGTTTCAGACCGTTTTAACTGTTTGTTATCGCCATCGTATATTCTATGTATGTCGTATGCATTGTATTTTATTTTTCAACATGATGAAACAAATCTTTAATCTGGCATCACATCCAATGTTTGGTGATTCTGTTCCTGGTGATGGATGCAAATTAGCGCATATTTAATTAGGTGACGCCTATTTTGCATAATATATAAACATAAAATCTCAGAAAACTTGCAAAAATTTTTTTCTTAGTTGGGAAAGTTTCATAGTGATATCTATTAAAATATAATATTTGCCTCTTCGCCTCTAGGCTGTCTCGCCTTAACCCTTTCACTGCCACACGACAGAAGGTTAGCCCTTTGGTATCACACAACCGACGGCGATGCTCCATCATTAGCAGCATTAGCTCCGCATCTGCGGAGCTAATGCTGCTAATGATGGAGCATCGCCGTCGGTTGTGTGATAGTAAAGGGCTAACCTTCTGTATTGCCACAGTGAACGGGTTAACCGGCTGTCGTGTGGCAGTGAAAGTAACTTCCCCTGAACCCTCTGTCCCCTCAGCATCCGGTGACGACGTACGGTTACGCGTTCTTCTTCTCCCTGACGGGTTACTTCGGCATCTCCTTCGTGTTGGCGCTGATCAAACTCTTCGGAGCCCTGGTGGCAGTCACGGGTGAGAGCTGCTATTATTCTATTCAGTTCAGTTCTGCTCTATCCTATTATGTTATCTATTATGATTTACCAAACGGAGAAGGTAAAGACGACTTTAAACTGTTAAAACGGTAATCCAGAACTGTTTTATTGCACTGTGAAAACATTTGTATGTGTCTGTCTGCACTTCATGTGCTCATTTTATATCTATTCTATTCTACTATTTTATTGCACTGCACTATTTTACTCTGTCTATTCTATCTTATTATTTTTATTATTGTCTATTTTTAAAACTGAATCAAACCATAAACAAGGTGGCCTGTTGGGATGTTAAGATCCTAATGTGAAAAACTGTGATTTTATATGTCTGCACTTTATGTGCTCATTGTATGTCTGTCTTTTTCTGTTGTGAAGCACTTTGAGCTGCAGTTTTTGTATGAAAGGTGCTATACAACGTAAACGTATAAGTTTATTATTTATTATTATTATTATTATTATTATTATTATCCCAGGTCACCGAAAACGAATGCTGATTTAGTTATTAGCACATCATCTCGCACACATATCCAAGCACTGTGACCAGTTCTCCAGTCAGCTTGTACAGAGACGGAACCTTGACCTTCTGGATAGAAAGAGCTCGACTAACATTGCTAATGATAAGTGGGGGAATAGGGCTAGAGTTCCAACAAATCTGAACGATCCCTTTTTAAGCTACAGTTTCCAGGGAAGGTTGAGGACACGACATGTTGTTCTAACTAACGGTCTCCTTCACGCCGTCTGCAGTCACCACCGGACGGAAGGCCATGACCATCGTGCTCTCCTTCATGTTCTTCTCAAAGCCTTTCACCTTCCAGTAAGTGTCCTGCTCACCTCACTTTGGCCCACTTTGCTCGTTGCTCGTAGAGTTTACACTGTGTCCAGAGATTATCAATATATATTGGTTAAGACCCTGACAGAGAGGATCAATGATGTAGTGGTTAAGACCCTGACAGAGATGATCAATATATATTGGTTAAGACCCTGACAGAGAGGATCAATGATGTAGTGGTTAAGACCCTGACAGAGATGATCAGTGGTGTAGTGGTTAAGACCCTGACAGAGATGATCAATGATGTAGTGGTTAAGACCCTGACAGAGAGGATCAATGATGTAGTGGTTAAGACCCCGACAGAGAGGATCAATGATGTAGTGGTTAAGACCCCGACAGATAGGATCAATGATGTAGTGGTTAAGACCCTGACAGAGATGATCAGTGGTGTAGTGGTTAAGACCCTGACAGAGATGATCAATGATGTAGTGGTTAAGACCCTGACAGAGAGGATCAATGATGTAGTGGTTAAGACCCTGACAGAGAGGATCAATGATGTAGTGGTTAAGACCCTGACAGAGAGGATCAATGATGTAGTGGTTAAGACCCTGACAGAGAGGATCAATGATGTATTGGTTAAGACCCTGACAGAGATGATCAATGATGTATTGGTTAAGACCCTGACAGAGAGGATCAATGATGTATTGGTTAAGACCCTGACAGAGATGATCAATGATGTAGTGGTTAAGACCCTGACAGAGAGGATCAATGGTGTAGTGGTTAAGACCCTGACAGAGATGATCAGTGGTGTAGTGGTTAAGACCCTGACAGAGATGATCAATGATGTAGTGGTTAAGACCCTGACAGAGATGATCAATGATGTAGTGGTTAAGACCCTGACAGAGATGATCAATGATGTAGTGGTTAAGACCCTGACAGAGATGATCAATGATGTAGTGGTTAAAACCCTGACAGAGATGATCAATGATGTAGTGGTTAAAACCCTGACAGAGAGGATCAATGATGTATTGGTTAAGACCCTGACAGAGATGATCAATGGTGTCGTGGTTAAGACCCTGACAGAGATGATCAATGGTATATTGGTTAAGACCCTGACAGAGATGATCAATGGTATATTGGTTAAGACCCTGACAGAGATGATCAATGGTATATTGGTTAAGACCCTGACAGAGATGATCAATGGTATATTGGTTAAGACCCTGACGGAGAGGATCAATGGTGTAGTGATCAGTGGTTTCCCCAAATGTTGCTGTTTCTTTAAGTGCCCTCCGTGTCCTCCTCTTCAGGTACATCTGGGGCGGCCTGCTGGTCCTGTTCGGCATCTTCCTCAACGTCTACAGTAAGAACAGAGACCGGATGAAGCTTCCCTCCGTCCAGGATCTCCGGAGCTGGCTGGTCAGCGCCAAGAAGGTCCGACTGCTCTCTCAGAACATCTAGGAGAAGAGCCCGACGTGTTGGTGGAGATACACCAGGCATTCCTCTCTCTGTGTGGCACCTCTCTCTGGGGGGGGTAGTGTGGCACCTCTCTCTGTGTGGCACCTCTCTCTGGGGGGGGTAGTGTGGCACCTCTCTCTGTGTGGCACCTCTCTCTGGGGGGGGGGTAGTGTGGCACCTCTCTCTGTGTGGCACCTCTCTCTGGGGGGGGGTAGTGTGGCACCTCTCTCTGTGTGGCACCTCTCTCTGGGGGGTTGTGTGACACCTCTCTCTGTGTGGCACCTCGCTCTGGGGTGTAGTGTGGCACCTATCTCTCTCTCGCTCTCTGGTGGTAGTGTGCCTCTCTCTCTTTGAGGGTAGTGTGCCACCTCTCTCTCTCTCTCTTTCTCTCTCTCTTTGAGGGTAGTGTGCCTCTCTCTCTTTGAGGGTAGTGTGCCCCTCTCTCTCTCTCTCTCTCTCTCTCTCTCTTTGGGGGTAGTGTGCCTCTCTCTCTCTCTCTCTCTCTCTCTCTCTCTCTCTCTCTCTCTCTCTCTCTCTCTCTCTCTCTCTCTCTCTCTTTGGGGATAGTGTGCCTCTCTCTCTCTCTCTCTCTCTCTATCTCTCTTTGAGGGTAGTGTGCCCCTCTCTCTCTCTCTCTCTCTCTCTCTCTCTCTCTCTCTCTCTCTCTCTCTCTCTCTCTCTCTCTCTCTCTCTCTCTCTCTCTCTCTCTCTCTCTCTCTCCGGGCAGATTGACGATGCCCACCAATCAGCCCCATCACCATTAACATGTGGTAACACTGTGGTGAGGCCAAGGACACACAGGGTGCACACAGCACCACAGAAGCCAGCCTGAGTTCCAACAACACACTCGGTACAGAGTACCTATATACTGTATCAAACTAATCACTACCAATACACACAATGAAACCATGGAGGCCATCGGGGCACACCTGATACAGGATGTCCACTTCTTCCTTCCTGTATGGAACGGTTACCGTCAACACAACACAACCAGCGATGTAGTGAGGGTGGGGCAGACGGCATAGGATGTAGTGAGGGGTGTTGTTGTCCGACACAGGATATGCTCACCTCTCTTTCTCTGGGTTATATGGAGAGTTCCAGCACCCTGTGTACCGTCGACGAACGATAATGTCAGTGGTGTTCAAGGCGTGAAGCGATTCACCCATCTCTCTCTTTGGTTCTATAGAGAACGCCCACCGATCCACCTTAATGACCACCACGATGAACGTGACCATGTCGGGGTGATGACGTCACACAGTAGGCCCCACCTCTTGTACCGCTACTGGTGGATAAAATGGCCGCCTGATCCCAGGCACACGGAACGGGGGCCACATTTGGACACTTCCTTCCACCCGGTCTTAACGTGGCCCTGCTGACGGGCTGACGGGCTCTGAAAGCCCCACGGAAACCTTTTGGTAGGACGACGGACACGGAGGACCTTTTTTTTCTTCTTTTTTTTAAAGACAAAGATAAAAGGGAAGCCGGGTCGTTAGCTAACCAAATAGCACAGTTTTGCACTGTTGACTTGTTGACTTTAACGCTTTAGCGGGTGGAAGGACTGAACCGACGGGAAGGAGTGGTCGACGGGAACGGAGCAGACGGGGTTAATGAATCGTGTCCGCAATGAATGTGTCCTGTAACCTTCCCCCCCACTGGAAGGGAAATGGCGCCCACTTTAAGTATTCACTTATATTCTTCCTGTGATGTCATCTGGGTTTAAAATCCATCTCTGCTCCATGGATGGGCCTCTGAATTTGTGAGGCCGTAAAATGTTTGTCTGAGCTATTACACACGAATGAGTTTTAAATGCTGATTCCAAGCTGTTAGCAACACTGGAATATAAACCACATTTAGGTGAGAGAACTCTGCTTAATATTTTAGTAATACTAGAACATAACCTCATATGGGTGTTAAAATTCAATATAATATTTTTGTCAGAGCCCCCTTCATTGTCTATGAAGCGCCCCCCAGATTTTACATCCCAGTGACATCACTGATTAGAGGGTTCTCTCTGATGTCTAGCTTTAGGAGAGAGAGGTGTGTTCGTGCTCACAAATACAGACTGAACTGTCCTGGGGCCCAGGAAGAATGTACGTGAATTATGACAATGTAAGCATTCCCCTTTTTTTAAATACAAAGAAAAAAATACATATTCATAAGGAAAGGGTTGTATTTTATTTTCACCCGCATGTGCCAGAGCAACCGAGAAGGTTTTACTCGATCATTGTCTTGGTAGAAGTGGTGTGGTATATATGTAATTTATATATGATTGTGCTCTAAGAATACATGTGATCATGGGGGGCGGAGCCTGCGTGCTCTTAATGTTTAGCAACATGTCCACTGCCATCGTTTGTAACCATTTGATTGGGTGATAAGGTATCGCTCTTTTTACATTAAAAACAAAACAGGGACATTTGTTGAAAAGTGTATGTGTGTGCATATTTACATTATTTGCACAATGTTTGTGTGTAATGTTTGTGTGTGTGCACGTTTGCACACGATCATGCATATTCTCCACTTGCACAACCTGAAAGTAGGCACTTCCGGCTGACTTCAGGTTGCGAATGGTACTTCCTGTCCCATCCAAATACATTGTTTTTAGCTACTTTTCTCCCGTTATTTAAACGACTTTGTCGTCACAGAGAGGTAATGAAACGTTTGTATTATTATAGTATAGAATGTATTTAATAAGCAAACGTTTGTCAGCAGGGTTTTTGGGCTGTATTTCATGTAAAAACGTTTACTGTTAGTTTACTTGCTCACGCTAATTAAGGCTAATGCTGGCTAACAGGAGCTAGCGCAAGAAACGACGCCGCAAAGTATTGTTTATAGTGCATTTCTTGCCACCTTATAGCATTTGTACATTTGTATGACAGTCTATAATGCTCCCGTGAGGTTTTTCCGGACGTTTTGGTAATGATTTTCACTATAAAATCATATTTCTAAATGACAGGAAGTTGATAAACTGGCCGGAATAGCTTTGAGCTAACGATATTTGCCGATACATTCCATTCTAAACGTAACGATAGTTGTTCAAAACATTACCTGTCTATATCATTTGTTCCTCAACGTTATATAGACAGGTAATGTTTTGTAAACTAACTGCAGCCTGCTACAGTTAGAAGCTAACGTTAGCCAGCAAGCTGCAGCCTGCTACAGTTAGAAGCTAACGTTAGCCAGCAAGCTGCAGCCTGCTACAGTTAGAAGCTAATGTTGAGGAACAAATTATATAGACAGGTAATGTTGGCCGATCCATAGATGTGTGACTTGGCCATAAGGATTTGGATAGTCGACTTTGATTGGCTGATAGTCGACTAATAGTCGACTACCCCCCCGAATGAATGCTAAAGTATGCAATTGATACATCTTGATATTTGTCTACTCTAGTGTGTTCATTAGATGAGTGAAATCCTCTTTCAGTGCCTTCAGTGTTTTCTTAGGCAGTTAGCATTGCTGGTATGCGTACCATTAGCGTTAGCCACGCTTCTAGGCCTCTTTGCTTTTGGAAAAAATTATACAAAAAAAGTATTATATATATATTTTTGCATTCGACTAAGAGGTTGGCAGTCGACTACGTCTCCTTTCGATCGATTAGTCGACTATTCAACTAATCGGGGTCAGATGTCATTTATATTCTATATTCATATTGCATGTGACCGGATGTGAAAATTCACTACTGTATCTCCAAAAAGCCCTGTAAATCATCTGCCCTTTGTTAATTTGCTTAGATTTCTAGTACACCTGATCTCAAGAAGGTGCTGAATGAGCTCAATGACAATGTTCCATGCCTGGTCAATGTTAGCATGGTGGCATTCACTATCAAAGATGAAGGGGGAAAAAACATAATAATAATAATTTATATTCTCCTTTGGTTCATTACAATTTACTCAAGCCTAGTAACAGACACAATATTTCTGACACTGGGAATACATTCCCTGAGGTCCATAGATGTCCATAGATACCAATAACATGCAAATGGACCATGTCGAAGTGGAGCAATCTTCCATTTACTTGGGTATGTATGGCACATTTTCAGAAAATATGGCTCTGGCTTACCTCCTACTGGAGTGGAATCCTGCTACCAGGCACGGTGGCGCTATTCTCAAAACTCCACATTGGTAGATCTTGGTGAACTAATGCCTCGCAACAAATATCACACTGATTGGCCAGATAGTGGTGCGATAATCACAGATCAAAATGTACAACTTTGACAAGAAATAACTTTTACACCACGTCAAATTGACACAAGATTTACACATTTCCAGCTATCCTTGGTCTCTACAAGGATAGGGGGGTGACAGGTGGCCCAGGAGGTAGAGCGGTTGTCTGGCAATCGGAAGGTTCCTGGTTCGATTCCAGATCCTCCCAACAGCATGTCAAAGTGTACTTAACCCCTAACTGCTTCTGATGAGCAGGGTTGCGACTACCGTTGGTGTGTGAATGTGTAAGTGAATGTGAGGTATAAACTAAATAAAAGCACTATATAAATGCAGTAAATTTGCCAAATACGACTTGGCAGGGTCTTGGCAGTGGGAGACAACTCTTTAACTTTAATGTTACTCAATGTTAATGTTACTCAGCTTTACATCTACACACATTTTATTATCATAATACACCTACTGTCTAAGCTAATCATGTGGTAGTTATTCATCAGATGCTACTGTCTAAGCTAATCATGTGGTAGATATTCATCAGATGCTACAGTCTAAGCTAATAGTGTGGTAGATATTCATCAGATGCTACAGTCTAAGCTAATCGTGTGGTAGATATTCATCAGATGCTACTGTCTAAGCTAATCGTGTGGTAGTTATTCATCAGATGCTACTGTCTAAGCTAATCGTGTGGTAGATATTCATCAGATGCTACAGTCTAAGCTAATCATGTGGTAGATATTCATCAGATGCTACAGTCCAAGCTAATCGTGTGGTAGGCAGTGTTGGGCAAGTTACTCTTAAAAAGTAACTAGTTACAGTTACTAGTTACTTCTTCCAAAAAGTAACTAAATTACTTACTCAGTTACAAATTATAAAAGTAACTAGTTACTTCAGAAAGTAACTATTGCGTTACTTTCAAGTAAATTTGTTACATAAACAACATACACAAATCTAAACTATTTTAATGTTGCTGTGGGACAAAGTGAGACTAGCCTCCAATCAAATGCCATGTATGTAGATATTATGATTACTATGTTTATATAGTGGATCATACAAATACAAACACAATAGCTGCCACAACTGGGCAACATTAAATACGAGATTACTCGTTACTGAAAAAACTAACGCGTTATTCCCATCACTGGATGTCATAGTATGATGTCATAATAGAACATTCTAGAACATTTGTGATGTCACAGTATGATGTCATAATAGTACATTCTAGAACATTCTAGAACATTTGTGATGTCACAGTATGATGTCATAATCAAACACTAGAACATTTGTGATGTCACAGTATGATGTCATAATCAAACATTCTAGAACATTTGTGATGTCACAGTATGATGTCATAATAGAACATTCTAGAACATTTGGTACATTATATATTCAACAATTCTCTCAGAAGTTCTCAGATCGCAGAAGACCAAGTGAAGATCTCACTTGTTGTTTCCGGCTACTTGTCTGTAAGCTTGAATATATTCTGTAGATACAATTTAAAATCCCCACATGGAAAAGGAAACAATGTCCTGTACAATCCTTAATGACCTGCGTCTGGAGGGAAGGGTCTGTGATGTGGTTATTAAAGTCAACAGCACTGAGTTGAATGCCCACAAGGCCCTCCTGTGTGACTGCAGTGACTATTTCAGGTAAGTTTAGCTTGGTTCAGGTTAGCTTGGTTCAGGTTAGCTTTGTTAGTAAACAGATACCATACTGTACTTTTACTGTAAACAGATACTATACTGCACTTCTACTGTAAACAGATACTATACTGGACTTATACTGTAAAAAGATACTATACTGCACTTCTACTGTAAACAGATAATATACTGTACTTCTACTGTAAACATATACTATACTGTACTTCTACTGTAAACAGATACTATACTCTACTTCTACTGTAAAAAGATACTATACTTCTACTGTTCTAAGACCCTATACTTCTACAGTGAAAATATATTACTACTAGGGCTGTCCCCGACTAAGGATTTGGATAGTTGACTATGATTGGCCAAAATTTGCCGTTAGTCGACTATTAGTCGACTATATAAAAGAAATAAAAATAAGTATAATAAATATATATATTTTTTTATCATTCCATTTGGGCTGTGGGGGTGCTTAATGTCTGAAGGAGTCTACTGAAGGCTTGTTGTCCTCTGCAAAAGCATGCAATTGGTCCACTGATGGATACATCTTGATATTTGTCTAGTCTAGTGTGTTCATTAGATGGGTGAAATCCTCGTTCAGTACCTCTGTGCCTGTTTTCTTAGGCAGTTGGCCTCTGGTATGCGTGCTATTAGCGTTAGCCACGCTTCTAAGAGGTTGGCAGTCGACTACGGCTCCTTTCGACCCATTAGTCGACTATTCAACTAATAGGGGTCAGCCCTAATTACTACACAGGACAGAATGTTGCTTACTGTTTACTCATCAGATATCTCTGTACTCTGCGTCCCACAGAGCCCTCTTCACTCGCTGGAGCGACTCAGAGAAAGCAGTCTACAGCAGTGGAGGCTGCTGACCAAATTTTTAGGTGAAGCACAAATTATTATATTATATTATATATTAAATAATATTTTTAAAACATCCCCCACTGTGTGTCAGTGGTCAGTGGACACAGATGAAAACATATTAACATTAGGTGACAGCGCACCTGACCAGATGAAATCATATTAGGTGACAGCGCACCTGACCAGATCAAAACATATTAGGTGACAGCGCACCTGATCAGATCAAAACATTTTAGGTGACAGCGCACCTGACCAGATCAAAACATATTAGGTGAGGGTGACAAGGAAGCCACAGACTCATACCCCCCCGACACTCAACTAACCGCCTCGGACAGTCCTTCATACCAGTGGCCATCAGGCTCCACAACAGTGGGCAGCGACTGCTGCCAGACATCGACCTAGAACTAATAGGAACCCAAGTAGGACAATAACACTACCTTATGCATACTGCACCTTATGTGGATACTGTGATACTGTGAATAATGAATAATGTATATTTCAGTTAGTTAGATAGTAAATTATATTGACCTATTTGTTTACACTGCTTGTGTTGTTTTCACTACCTGTACCCCCCCCCCTTCCCCCATGCTGCTATGATGCCTGAATTTCCCCAAGGGGATCAATAAAGGAATATCTTATCTTATCTTAAAAGGAAAGATGAAATTACCTACCTGGGTTCCATCCTATAGAGGCAAATCTTTCCTGTGACAAAATGGGATCCAATGTAATAAAACTAAGTCCACCAACGAACTAGATTCCTGTACCGGATCTCCTCTCTGGTAAACAAGAATACCTTGAAGACTCTAACAGGAGCACTCATTCAAGGGTACTACGACTATGCTTGCACCTCATGGTACCAAAGCACCTCAAAGGCACTAAAAACAAGATTACAAACATCACAAAACAAACTGGTCAGACTACTGCTTGACCTTACTCCTAAAACCCACCTCACCCCTGTCCACTTTGACAACCTAGGATGGCTTAGAGTAGACGACAGAGTACAGCAACTTGCAATGGGCCTGGTCTACAAGATACACTACACCACTAAGATACCCATGTGCATGTCGAAATACTTCCCAAAGGTCAGTGAATACCACGACCACAACACCAGAGGGAGTTCCACAAATCATGTTCAACCCAGATAAAATAATAAAAAAATAAAAAAAAAATAAAAAAAAAACGTTTTTTTTAATAAAAGAAAATAGTCATAACTTAGAAATTAGATTGCATAGGTCTATGAATCGATATCGCGATTCTGTTTCGATTAATTGCCCAGCCCTACAGTGTGTACAGTAAGTTAGCTTGGTGATTATCATTGTGATGTAGGCTAAGCTGCCTAGCTACTGTTAGCATACAAGCACTGTAGCTTACTTACTTTTTCATCCACAACATTTTTTCTGATCCAGATGCATAAATCCACTTCTTCATGTTGCTCAGTTGCTGGTTTATACTTCGGTCCTAATGTTGGCGCAAAGTTTAATTTAGCCTGACTTGTTATAGCTGTACAGCTTACTAACTACTAAACAACAACTTTCTCATAGTCTCAACTTTCACATAGTCAAAATGGGTCCAGCTGCATGTGAGGAGGATAGGTTTAGCTCGGGCCAATCTCAAGTTTCTCAAGTTTCTTTATTATTTGTCATACAGAAGTACAGAATACTTTTATACAAAATGCTTCTTTATGTTACATTTTGTATAAAAGTATTCTGTACTTCTGTATGACAACTAATAAAGAAACTTGAGAAACTTGAGATTGGCCCGAGCTAAACCTATCCTCCTCACATGCAGCTGGACCCATTTTGACTTTGCAATGCAGAAATCTCTGATTGGATTTGCAAGGCTGCCAATCATATTCAACCTCCGTGTATTGGATGTCAAGGGCTGTCAATCAATCAATCCTCCATTCAATGGCAAGAGTTTAACTGCACAGACCGTGCTTAGATGAAGTTAATAGCCTATTTTGATTCGCTGTTATTTATTATTTATTTAACAATGGGTCACACCTGTGAAGTTTTCTTCACGAATAATTACTGCAGGCAATACTGCAGTGCAGGCCTGCTCAGAGCTGTACATTTTGGCCATTTTTGAAAAATAAAAAAATTCACTGGCATTTTTTTTACAGAGGAAAACATTTATAATAAAAAAATAATAATAATAATAATTAAAAAAAAAATATATATATATATAGTTTTTTTTTTTTTTTTTTTTTTTTATATAGGTATATGTAAATTAATAATAATTATGAATTATGAGTGAATCTGTGTTTCACGTGTTGTCATAGAGAAACCTCCACTGGTCTACAGTATCCCTGGGGTGTCCCCGGGTATGATGCAGCTCATCATAGAGTACGCCTACACACGCGTTGTGCTGGTGACAGCAGAGAACGTGAAAGAGCTTCTGGTGGCTGCAGACCAGCTTCGCGTCACTGGCATAGTACGAGCGTGCTCTGACTTCCTAGAGGGCCAGCTGTCTCTGGAAAACTGTGTCGGCATCTGGAGGTTCACAGACATCTACTGCTGCCCTGACCTGAGGCGCAAGGCCCATCTCTTCATCGTGTGCCACTTTGAGGAGATGTTGCACGTCTCACAGGAGTTTGTGGAGCTGTCCCCGCAGCAACTGGTGGACATCATCGAGAGAGATGATCTGAACGTGAAGAGCGAGGAGACGGTGTTCGAGGCCGTCCTCCGTTGGATCGACCACTCCCGTGAGGAGCGTAAAACACACATCCCTTTGCTGCTGCCCAAGGTAACTAATTGTATTACGGATACACAAACATGGTTGCTAGTGCCTGAGCCACATTATTTTTAATTTTATTTTTATTATTTTACTTTTTCTTCAAGTTCAAGTTTTCAAGTTTCTTTAATAGTTGTCATACAGAAGTACAGAATACTTTTGTACAAAATGCTTCTTACTGTTGCGCTCCAGAGACTGTGCATGACAAGATAAGTATGAAATAAAAACATAGTAAAAATTAGAAGTAAAAAAAGAGGTCACAGTGTTCAGTTTTGACATATGTACAATGTTCGTAGACGTAGTTACCATACAATATACAATACTGTGCAGTGTACTAATATACAATACAATATAGTGCAAGGCATAAATGGACGAGGTGCAGTTTAGGTACAATTCACAGTAGGTGTACGAGTTGTAGTGCAAATCCTTTATCAATAAATATAAAGTGTAAGTGTGTTTGTGTGATCTAAAGTGTGGAGAGTGGGTGCTGCAGTGTGTTGTTTGTTTGAGTGAGTGTGTGCGTGTGGGTGTGTGTGCTGTGTGCATTTGATGGTTGTTGCATAGTGATTATTGTTCGTTTAGCGATTATTTTCGTTTAGCAGCCTGATGGCCTGGGGATAGAAGCTCCTTCTGAGTCTTTCTGTGCTCGCCATAAGACTCCGGTATCGCTTGCCTGACGGCAGCAGTTCAAAGAGGCAGTTGTTCGGGTGGCTCGAGTCCTTAATAATTCTCTTAGCCTTCCCCTTGCACCGCTTGTTGTAAATGTTCTGGAGGGTGGGAAGCCCCCCTCTAATTGTGCGTTCGGCTGAACGTGTCACTCTTTGTAGTCTGCTACGGTCTTGTGCAGTGCTATTCCCAAACCAGGAGGTGATGTTGCCGGTCAGGATGCTCTCTATTGTACATGAGTAGAAGTTACTAAGGATCTTCTGACTGACTTGGAACTTCCTTAGGCGCCTGAGGAAGTAGAGGCGTTGTCGTGCCTTCTTCACAACACTGTCAATGTGTGTGGTCCATGTCAAGTCCTCGGATATGTGGGCTCCGAGGTACTTGAAACTGTTCACTCTCTCAACTGGTGCCCCGTCGATGCTGAGGGGGCTGTAGTCCTTGACCCCCGACCTCCTGAAGTCCACAATCATCTCTTTTGTTTTGCTGACGTTCAGGGAGAGGCAGTTCTCCTGACACCACTGTGACAGGTTCTCTACCTCTTCCAGGTAGGCCCTTTCGTCATTGGCAGAGATCAGGCCCACCACTACTGTGTCATCAGCAAATTTGATGATGGTGTTGTTGTTCCGCTGTGCTACGCAGTCATGTGTGTACAGGGAGTAGAGGAGGGGGCTCAGAACACAGCCCTGGGGGGCCCCTATGTTGAGCGTGATGGATGAGGAGGTGCAGTTGCCGGCTCTTACCACCTGGGGTCTGCCCGTCAGGAAGTCCAGGACCCACTGGCACAGGTCATAGTTCAAGCCCAGGTCCCTGAGCTTGGCTATGAGTTTGGAGGGGACTATGGTATTGAATGCTGAGCTGTAGTCGATGAACAGCATTCTCACATAGTTCCCCTGCCTCTTGTCCAGATGTGATGCTGCTGTGTGTAGCACATGGGCTATGGCGTCCTCCGTGGACCTGTTGGGGCGATATGCAAATTGCAGAGGGTCCAGGTTGATGGGGAGGGAGGAACAGATGTAGCCCTTCACTAGCTTCTCAAAGCACTTCATGGCTATGGAGGTGAGGGCTACAGGGCGGTAGTCGTTGAGGCAAGCGGGCGTAGATTTTTTGGGTACAGGGATGATGGTGGACTTCTTCAGACAGGTGGGGATGACGGCCTGTTCCAAGGACAGGTTGAAGATGTCAGTGAATACCGGGGCCAGTTGGTCGGCACAGACTTTTAGGACGCGGCCGGGGATGCCGTCCGGTCCTGCTGCCTTCCTGATATCCACTTTTTTAAAGATCCGTCTCACCTCATGCTCTGTTACCCTGAACACTGAGTCTCCATCAGCAGACCCCCCCCCCCCCATTGCCGTGGTTTGTAGGCTGGTGTTGTTATTCACAGCCTCAAACCTCGCATAGAAGGAGTTGAGATCATTTGCTAAGGAGATGTCACTGTTCAGTTTGAGGGGGGTTCCTTTGTAGTCTGTCATTGTTCTGAGGCCCTGCCACATGCCTCTAGAGTCAGCCTGTTCAAACTGAAGTTCAACTTTATCCCTGTAACGCCGTTTTGCCTCTATTACTGCTCTCCTGACGTTGTATCTTGCCATCTTGTGTTCTTCCATGTTGCCTGTCACCGGTGTTGTATGCTGATGTGCGCACTTTCAGAGCCTCACGGACGGATTTGTCTACCCAGGGCTTTTGATTTGGGTAGATATTAATTTTGGTGGTGGGGATTATTACTTCTACCTGAGTACAGACATAGTCAATCACCGTTTCGGTGTATTCGTTAATATTGGCTGTGTTATCACGGAATACACTCCATTCTGTGCTTCCCAGCACTGCTTGGAGTGACTCCACTGACGTCACGGCCCAACGCTTAACCTCTCGCGAGACCACCGGCGTTCGCTTGAGACTCTGTTTGTACTTAGGCAAAAGAAAAATGGCGGCGTGATCGCTTTTACCGAATGGACTAAGAGCCTGTGACTTGTACCCATTCTTAAATTGCGAGTATACATGGTCTAATATGTTCTCGCCTCTGGTGGGACAGGTCACATGCTGATAGAAATTCGGCAGCACCTTTTTAAGACGCGCGCTGTTGAAATCCCCCAAGACCAAAATGGCAGCGTCAACATTAGCTGCCTGGAGTTTGTTTACCTCGTCGTGAAGTTTTGAAAGTGCGACCCCAGTGTTCGCGTGTGGTGGAATGTACACTCCGATGAGGATGATGGACGTTAACTCTCTTGGGAGGAAGAAGGGTCGACATTTTATCGTGATAAACTCCAGGTCTGGGGAGCAGTGGTTAGACAGTTCCTTTGTGTTGCCTAAATCGCACCACTCCTTGTTTATCATGAAGGCAATGCCGCCTCCTCTCGTCTTTAATGACTCTTCTGCCGTCCGGTCTTTGCGGAGAACGAAGAAATGGTCTGCCGGTTCTATTGCGTGATTCGGGACATCTGGACTCAGCCAAGTTTCTGTGAAACAGAGGACGTTACAATCCCGAATGTCCCTCTGGAATTGGATCCTTGCTCTGATGTCGTCCAATTTGTTTCCTATCGATTGCACATTGGCCAACAATATGCTGGGCAATGTGGTTCTGTGTCGTTTGGACCTCAGTCTGTTCCGGACCCCGGCTCTCTTTCCTCGTCTTCGCGGCGGCTTCTTCTTGTCTTGGCCATGGCCGGCATAACAAAGGATCTCGGCGGGCCATTTCTGCTGTTCAGCGATCCGATCCAGAGAGCAATCCAAACGGTAAGTTTTTCTTAATCCAATGTCAATGATTGACTGACGGTCATACACATATAATGCACCAACAGTTGGTGCAAATAAAACTCCTAATACTATAAAAATTAACAAAATAAAGCACAGTCTCGTCGGAGCGATCAGAAAGGCAGCCATCAGAGCAGCGCCAGTGAGATAGAGAACTTTTGTTTGTCTGTCTCTTGTCAAGGTCATTATGATTCATGTTATTGTTATTATTGTTGTCGTCGCTGTTGTCATTGTTATTATTATTATTATTATTATTATTATTATTATTATTATTATTATTATTATTATTATTATTATTATTATTATTATTATTATTGTTATTGTTATTGTTATTGTTATTATTGTAGTGTTATGTTCTGTTTTATGTATGAAAATAAAATAAAATAAAAACATTTATAAAAAAAAAAAAAAAAATTGTATTACTGTGCATTACATTAAAACAACACTAGGTTCCCTAGTACAGTGGTTCTCAAACATTTGGGTCCAAACTGTTCCCTAGCAACAGAAACCGTCTACAACCGATGTCTAAGTTGTACCCGCTGTCTGCTTGTCTCTTCCCAGGTTCGCATGGGCTTGATGAGGCCTGACTACTTCAGGAACAACGTCCAGAACAACCCTGTGGTGAGGGACAGCCACGACTGCAGGCCCCTCATCCTCAGCGTCCTGAACCCCTCTGGCTCCGACAGGCTCCCAAACCCCCTGACCCGCCCACGCCTGCCCCAGGAGGTCCTATTGGCCATCGGAGGCTGGAGTGGTGGCAGCGTGACCATTGACATGGAGGCTTACGATATCCGAGCCGGTGGATGGATGGACGTGAGCGTTGAGGGGGAGAGTCCCCGGGCCGACCACGGCACCGCTTATCTCCACGGTCTGGTCTACTGCGTCGGTGGCTTGGACTACGCCTTACAGCATCTCAGCAGTGTGAGCAGGTTCAACCCCGTCACTCGCAGCTGGCTGCAGGCGGCTCCCATGCACTCACGCCGCAGTGAACTCAGCGTGGTCGCGTTGGACGGCTGTATCTACGCCATGGGAGGGTGGGACGGAGACAGGATACTGAACACCGCCGAGTGCTACGAGCCTGAAACCAACCAGTGGACAGTGATCTCACCCATGCTGGAGCACAGGAGCCAGGCCGGGGCAGCAGCCCTCCAGGGCAAGGTGGGTGGAACTGAGGGACACAGGGTGGTAGATGAACACAAGGAACGTTAGATCAGAAATCATAAATGTCTTTATTGCCAAGTAAGCTTGCACATACAAAAGATGTGTCTGGGTCCTTTGGTGCATCAACATTAACAGACAATTAAAGTAGAATGAAATCAAATGGAATATATAAACTAAATTAGAATATTCTTTCTTATTACAGGTTTACATCTGTGGTGGCTACTTCCAGCTCACAGCTGAGTGCTACAGCCCAGACACCGACCAGTGGACTCTGATTGCCCCCATGAGCAGCAGGCGTAGCGGAGTGGGAGTGGCTGCATATGGAGGACAGGTCTATGCGGTAGGTGCACACAGAGACAAATGCTTTATACTAGATATTTTTATCATTTGACTTTCAATGCTTCTGTGATGCCCTCATTTCCCTAAATGGATTAATACAGTGTCTGCCTGCCTGAGCCACACACTAAAACATTCCTCTCATGTGTCCTGTCCTCAGGTGGGAGGGTGTGACGGTGGAAACATCCTGCGTAGCGCGGAGGCCTTCAGCCCCTTGACTGACTCCTGGAGCGCCCTGCCCAACATGCTCACCCCCCGCACCGACTTTGGCATCGCGGTGCTGGACGACCTGCTCTTCGTGGTCGGAGGCATCAAGGGCTTCATCTCCCTCTCCAAGGTGGAGCGCTACGACCAGAGCAGCAACAGGTGGACTGCAACCGAGGACATGAATAACCGGCGCCGAGGCCTAAGCTGCTGCATAATGCATGGCCTGCCTAACATGAGCCAGTACGCTGCTCCCCGTGGAGGAGGAGGAGGAGGAGGACGAGGAGGAGGAGGAGGAGGAGCAGGAGGAGGAGGAGGAGAAGGAGGACTAGGAGGAGGAGGATGAGGAGGAGGAGGAGCAGGAGGAGGAGGAGAAGGAGGAGAGGAGGAGGAGGAGGAGGAGGAGGAGAGGAGGAAGAGGAGGAGGAGCAGGAGGAGGAGCAGGATGAGGAGGAAGAGGAGGAGAATGAGGAAGAGGAGGAGGAGGAGGATAAGGAGGAAGATGAGGAAGTGTAGGAGAGGAGGAGGAGGAGTAAGAGGAGGAGGATGAGGAGCAGGAGGAGGAGGAGGAGCAGGAGGAGGAGGAGGTGGAAGAGGAGGAGGAGGAAGAGGAGGAGGAGGAAGAGGAGGAGGGGGAAGAAGAGGAGGAGCAGGATGAGGAAGATGAGGAAGAGTAGGAGAGGAGGAGGAGGAGTAAGAGGAGGAGGATGAGGAGCAGGAGGAAGAGGAGGAGGAGGAGGAGCAGGAGGAGGAGGAAGAGGAAGAGGAGGAGGAGGAAGAGGCGGAGGTGGAAGAAGAGGAGGAGCAGGATGAGGAGGAGGAGCAGGAGGAGGAGGTGGAAGAGGAGGAGGAAGAGGAGAATGAGGAGGAGGAGCAGGAGGAGGAGGATGAGGAAGAGGATGAGGAAGAGGAGGAGAAGGAGGATTAGGAGGATGAGGAGGAAGAGGAGGAGCAGGAGGAAGATGAGGAGGAGAATGAGGAGGAGGGGCAGGAGGAGGAGGAGGAGGAGGAGGAGGAGGAAGAGGAGGAGCAGGAGGAGGAAGAAGATGAGGAGGAGGAAGAGGAGGAGCAGGAGGAGGAGGAGAAGGAGGAAGATGAGGAGGATGAGGAGCAGGAGGAGGATGAGGAGGGAGGAGGAGGAGGAGGAGCAGGATGAGGAGGAGGAGGAGGAGGAAGAGGAGGAGAATGAGGAAGAGGAGGAGCAGGAGGAGGAGGAGAAGGAGGAGGAGGAGGAGGAAGATGAGGAAGAGTAGGAGCAGGATGAGCAGGAGGAGGAGGAGGAGGAGGAAGATGAGGAAGAGTAGGAACAGGAGCAGGAGGAGGATTAGGAGGAGGAGGAGGAGGAGGATTAGAAGGAAGAGGAGGAAGAGTAGGAGGAGGAGGAGGAGGATTAGAAGGAGGACGAGGAAGATGAGGAAGAGGAGGAGAAGGAGAAGGCGGAGGAGGAAGATGAGGAAGAGGAGGAGGAGGAAGATGAGGAAGAGGAGGAGCAGGAGGAGGAGGCAGCAGGGGATCCATCTAAGAACCTTAAAGCCCAACCTCTAGGTTAAACCCTACTGATCAATTATGGGTAGTTTACATCATTGGTATATAATTTCATTATTTATTTTTTTCCAATTGACACCGGAAATGCCACTCTGAAAGAGTTAAAAAGGTCCACGCACGAATAACATGCACGCGCGAATCAAAAAAGCTTATCAAACGCCGACGTCACAACAGGTGTGGCTTGCATATTAATGAGCCGAATCTAATGTTGCTTTTCCACTAAAATAAAGTACTCAGTTTGTCTCCGTGTGGGGAGGCAGGGCTGCTGATGATCAGCATGAGAGCTCCAGAAATGACACGTGAAAAACTGCAGACCACTGATTGGTCAGAAGAGAGACACGTCACTGTTTGGGGAGTCTGAACGGAAACAGAACGCCGCCATCTTTAATGTCTCGCGTAGGATGTCTTTTGTATGTTTGCAGCAAGAAACAAGTGCAATAAAAAAGGATACAGTCACTGTGTATTCTGCCTCATTTATTGATGAAACAAAACCGACATCAACACAATTTGCCACCGAGCGGAGAGTTTAGTCTGACAAAAAGATCGCTGATTAGTTACGCTTGTTGTTGGGGGTTAGGGACGTAACGTTAGTTAGCCTAATGCTAACGTTAGCAGATAGACACGAGAGGCTATCTGTGTAGAATAGCCACAATGAGGTAACGTTAGCGTTAGCATAATAGACACAACGAGAGTCTGGTTAATGTTGTTATTGATTGATTGAATGAAAACTGTGTTTTACTCTGGCTTGCCAAGCTCATCATAGCCCCTTTCGTGACTGATGCACCGAGTGAAGCTTGTGGACTCGACAACAGCGGCGGCCGCAGGGCGCCGGAGCCCGCAGCGCTAGTTAGCTCATAGCTATCGTGTAACACTAGCCTTTGCGGGCTCGGGCGCCCTGCGGCTGCCGCCGCCGTCGCGTCCATGGGCCCCCCGGCAGGGCACCCGTGGGGACGGGTCGGGGTGTACAGAGAGGAGAGAACCATTTTGGGTCGGCCGTTCATGCCGGCCAGCGAGCCGGATGTCGGGATATGTTGTTAGCACAATAGCTACCAAGCTAAGCTATGTTATCTACTAACGTTATAAACACAATATGTGTACAATGACACAATGATTTACATTATTACAAATATGGTAACGTGGTTGTGGCTTTTACAAATAGTGGTTAGCTTTAGAGATGGATGGATGGCTATAATCACGGAGCAATAGTGAGGTGAAACAGATACATTTCCATTCGGCTAGTAGTAGCAAGCATATATCTATGTTAGCAAGGCTCTATGCCTGCCACTAGCTGTGTGACTCTCAGCGCCCACTGGTGAGCCCCCTGGTGACCAATACCTGTTGTGACGACATTACACGTGCACGTTATAAACCATTGATTAAAATATGCATGTGCATGTTGATTGTGTTGGGCAGACAAAATGTTTTGATAAAAATGCTAAAACTGGGTCAATTTCAATACTTTTTTTTCCAATTCTTCATGAAAGTCACTGTTGGCCTAGTCCACATTGTTTATTGAACAAAAATACAACGTGGAGGTTGACCTTTAAACATTTATTAGACCAAAAGAAATCCTAAGAAATTAATAAATTACTATCAGCCAAAGGTGGTGCATTTCTTTCTTCTAGTAATTCAGACAATATCGTTTTTTTGTTTGTGTAATGTAATGTAATATCTGTTTTTAGTTTGTGTAATGTAATGTAATATCTGTTTTTAGTTTGTGTAATGTAATGTAATATCTGTTTTTAGTTTGTGTAATGCACATAATATGGGAACTTTTATCCATATGGTTGAGCCTGTTAGGAATTGCACCCCCAACCCAAGCAGATTGCAGATCACTCTCTCTATATGGAGGTAAAAAAGAAAGTATGGTAAAAATAATTGGCATAAAAAGGGCACTTTTTTATGAGGCACAAAAGGGCAGGTGCTTGTGCACCCGTTGGGCTCTATGTGTGCACATGCCTGCTCGCTGTGCCCTTGAGCAAGGCACCTCAGCTTTAACCGCTCCAGTGTTAGCTGCTCAGGGGCCAGTAGTAGAGTGCCTGACCATAGTGTCTTTATACCTGTATCACTGGACATATAAATGCATATTAAATCAAATTGATTTGTAAAGCCCGAAATCACAAGTTAATGTCCCCATGGGCCGGACAAGTCTTCTTTAAACTATTCAAGAAGAAACATCCCAATAAATCAAGAACAAAAAACCCACCATGAAATCCAAAATAAATGTAAAATAATAAATGCAACACTCCCAGACATACCCCAGCGAAGGTAAGGAAAAACCTATAGCAATAGGAAAAAAGCACCACAGGCGATGTGGAGGAGAGAAACCTTAGAAGGGCCGTTCAAGGGGGGATCCCCCTTCTTGGATGTCGGTGATAATAGTGTTGCTATGGATGGGTGGAGAATAAAACAGGTGAATAGTTGGTATGTATGTACATATACGTGTAATAAAACAGAAATATGTGCATGCAATAGCAACTGGGGTACATTTTTTAAACATTTAAATATATTACAACTCTGTACATACATGTGATTAGCATTATACTCAGTAGAACAAATGTATATATCTTATACCCAGCTTAATCACTATATTAATATTACTATTGCACTTTACTGTTACATTTGCACTCGGGTTGGATGCCCCACTTATTTTCATTGTAATGTACTTATGCTGTATGATGACCAGTGTTGGGCAAGTTACTTTTAAAAAGTAACTAGTTACAGTTACTAGTTACTTCTTCCAAAAAGTAACTAAATTACTTACTCAGCTACAAATTATAAAAGTAACTAGTTACGTCAGAAAGTAACTATTGCGTTACTTTCAAGTACATTTTTTCCATAAACAATATACACAAATCTGAACTATTTTAATGTTGCTGTGGGACAAAGTGAGACTAGCCTCCAATCAAATGCCATGTATATGTAGATATTATAATTACTATGTTTATATAGTGGATCATACAAATACAAACACAATAGATTAGGGGTGTAACGGTACACAGAAGCCACGTTTCGGTACGTACCTCTGTATTGGGGTCACGGTTCGGTACGAGTTTGGTACAACAGAAAAAAAATATGTATAATTATTATTATTAATACAATACATTTTTTTAATTACTTTTTTTAAATATATTATATTTATGATCATTATTATAATTATTATTATTAAATAGAATAATTTTCTATAGGCTTGCCGTGGGATACTGGTGTCATTCTGTGTTCAGGCATCCAGAGTAAATTAATTGCCTACTGCCCCTTTAACAACTTATAGGCTTGGTAAGTTTCACTTTCCCTTCTAGAGAGGATTTAACTGCACGAGACTAAATACTAGAGAACAGATTACATATTACAACAATGGCAGAGGATTATTTGGATTTAACTGGAGAGGAGCTCAGATGATCAGTCCGAAAAAGTATGTTTCTTTTTTTATTTGATCAGCGTGAGTCCAGCGGGGAGAATGTTGTTGTTGTTGTTTGTTGGCGACGTGCGTGTGTGTGTGTGTGTGTTTCTGCGATGCACGGCGTGTGTGTGTGTGTGTGTGTTGGCGATGCGCGGCGTGTGTGTGTGTGTGTCGGCGATGCCGCGGCGTGTGTGTGTTGGCGATGCGCGGCGTGTGTGTGTGTGTTGGCGCAGAGATCTGTCTGATGAAAAAAACTGCATAGTAACGCGTGGCATTTTTTGGCAGTAACGGTAACGGCGTTATTAAGATTGGAAGAGTAATCCGTTAGATTACTCGTTACTGAAAAAACGAACGCCGTTAGTAACGCCGTTATTTATAACGCCGTTATTCCCATCACTGGTGGTAGGTATTCATCAGATGCTACAGTCTAAGCTAATCGTTTGTAGATATTCATCAGATGCTACAGTCTAAGCTAATCGTTTGTAGTTATTCATCAGATGCTACTGTCTAAGCTAATAGTGTGGTAGATATTCATCAGATGCTACAGTCTAAGCTAATCGTTTGTAGTTATTCATCAGATGCTACAGTCTAAGCTAATCGTTTGTAGAGATTCATCAGATGCTACAGTCTCTAAGCTAATCGTTTGTAGATATTCATCAGATGCTACTGTCTAAGCTAATCGTTTGTAGTTATTCATCAGATGCTACAGTCTAAGCTAATCGTGTGGTAGTTATTCATCAGATGCTTCAGTCTCTAAGCTAATCGTTTGTAGATATTCATCAGATGCTACAGTCTCTAAGCTAATCGCGTGGTAGATATTCATCAGATGCATGAGGTCTCCGGTGACGCCTCACACAGAGCTAACAGGCTGCCACACGCCATCAGAAGGCAGAACAACAACAGCGATGTCCCAAGTTGGCAGGAAATGTTAGGAAAGTCTTTTGTTTCGTCCTTGATGATGATCTCCTGCTTGTGTGTGTGTGTGTGTGTCTTTGTTATGTCCGTGTGTCTCTGGCTCAGCTCCTCCCGGTGTGAAATGACAGAGACTTGCCAGCGCAGCAGGAGGGTACGGAGGACGTGGCTCACAGTGTCGCTCTCCTCTAATGGAGGAGCAGATATTACACTGTTACTGCCATGCGGGAAACCCAACGCCGGGCCAATTAGTAATTTGGTATTTCATAAAAGCCTGGCAGGTTCCGCGGGATGATGACACACTGACAGGGCTGCTCTCTTCTCCGGGGGCCAAGGGCTCCCAGCTACAGGACTGCTGGAACACACACAGGCGTGCGCACACTGCACACACACACACACAGGCACACATATACACAAGCAGGCACGCACACACACACAGGCACGCATTTACACACACAGGCACGCATTTACACACACAGGCACGCATTTACACACACAGGCACGCATTTACACACACGCATAATAATAATAATAATAATAATTCATTTATTTTGTATAGCGCTTTTCAAGGACCCAAAGTCGCTGACAATAGGCAAATGCCCTCAGCTAGAATACGCATTCAATCAATGTTATAAGACATTGATATCAGGAGCTATCTGTAGCTACTGCTAGCCCGGTAGATAACGTTAAGACAATTTAGTTTACTGGGACAGATCGACTAACGTGAGCTAGCTAACGCGAGCTAACGAGGGAACGGAGGTATTACGCACTCGACTATTGCTGGAGCATTTGTTGATATCAGCAGCTATCAGTAGCTAGCCAGCTAGATACCGTTAGACAATGCCTCGTCATGTATTAAACTAAAAGTGAATAGTTGACTGGGTCATTGTTTAAACAGTAACGGAGGTCCGCTCTTCTAGAGCAGACTGCCTGTGTTGACATGAGCACTGCGAGCAGAAGCCCTTAGCCAATAGTATCCCGCTGCAGGGCTGGGCGGATATGACTCGTTGCCACGTTTTTTTTCAAAATAAGAGTATCATACGAACCTAATTGTTGCTAACTGCCAGAGCCATCGATATTATGACTGGAGATGCGCTTGGGGCGGAAATGAGACCCGCACAGATTTTCAAAATAAGAGTATCGTTATGAACTTGATTGATTACACGTCACACGGCGGGCAGCCCTCTAAGTGTCAAGCGCCAACGGTAAAAACTGACCGCCCCTGGCGGGCGGCAGGCTTTAGTTTCGGTCCCTGAGTGAAAGGGTTTTAAAGGGATAGTTCAAATAGTTTATTTTACATTAAATTGTATGAAATACTTAAGCTGACTTTGCCGAGTCCTGTGGTGGAAGTGCTGGCCGTGTTCTGAACGAGGTCCGGTAGTAACAGTTTTAAGCCACAACACCACACCAGAATACCCTGAACACATTTAACCCTTTCACTGCCACACTACCAAAATGGTTAACCCTTTCACTGCGACAATACATCAGGTTAACCCTTTCACTGCCACACGACAACGGGCTAATCCTTTCACAACCACACTACAGAAGGTTAACCATTTCACTGCCACACTACAGACTGTTTACCGTCTGTAGTGTGGTAGTGAAAGGTTAACCGTCTGTAGTGTGGTAGTGAAAGGGTTAAAGTAACACACCAACATTATGGGAAATGCACTACCATCTTCTCCAGAGTCAGACAAGAAGAACTTCCTCTCTGTGCGTTCAGTAGAACGCCATCCGACTGCAAGCTAGCCTAACTTGGCACAAATGAATGGAGGCGGATACAGACCTATATTCTAGCTTAACACCCCTGCGAGAGGTGTTTTTGGCCAACAGCTACTGTAGGCTAGCTGGTCCGTATTCGCTTCCATTCATTTGTGCTAAGCCGGATAGCTTTCTACTGAACGCACAGAGAGGAAAACTGGTATCCATCTTCTTGTCTCTCTCTGGAGAAGACGGTAAGCACATGTCCTATAATGTCGGCGTGTTCCTTTTAACACTTGGATCCGTCTAAAATCACTCTAGACGGCCAGCATTTCATAATAGACTTGCATAGTCCGTGGGGCTGTTTGTAGAGCTAAATCTATACTTTATAGTATTGCTATCTGTCCATTCTCATTGTCAATTGACACCATAAACCGTCCCTTCAAAATGGCTTAAAGAAAAAAAAATTTCATCAATACGTTCTCATTTTATAGCGTCTTGAATATAAGCGTTATAAGGGATTTGGTCTAGTATATTTCCTGGAAGGCGAGATACAGGCCGCTAAGCTACTAACGTTAAATCCAATGGCATTTCGGATACAGAAGCTACAGTTAAAACTCAAACTGCATATAATCGATATGATGGTCCACCATGAATGCATGAAAGGGGGGGGGGGGGGGCGGGGGACGTCGTTTCTGATTATTGATTACCAATAACCGCGTTAGCCTCAGTAGCCACATTCGCTGACCGGGTGGATGGCTATCATAACAAGCCCTGATCAGCATGTAATTTACGTGAAAAAGATCTTACCGTGGGCCGGTTGGATTCCCCAAATGATTTCCCAGTTATCGATCGCCATCTGGTAGATCGATATGTCCATTGGCTGATGATATATTCCTTTACTGCACACTGAAATCCGCGTCCCAAAACGTATTCCAAGCTACAGCCTATAGGCATCGCTTCATGTTAGCAGAAAACTACATTGGAGTTCCATAAAAAACAAGACAACTTCTGCCACAGGGAACACTGCATTATCGAGATAGCGCCCTAAGAGGATCTGGCCGGTAATGCACTTTTTCGAATTCAAAAGAGTAGGGTACTTCTGCAGTGCTGCTCGGTGACATTGAGTAGGTTATTAAAATGGAATAAAAGCCAAAACAAGCTTGCCACGGACATGTCCGTGATTGGTCCTCAACCGTTGGATTCGAAACACGGATTTATCCGTGGTCGATCGGGAATGTGTTAAGGGTTTTGTTTCAAGAACTGTAAAAGGAAATGAAAATAAGTCTTTCAACAACTTCACATCCAGTGAAAACGCAGAATTTCCCTTGTGATGAATAAAGTATTTCTACATAAGGTATTTCTAAATAAAGTATTTCTAAATAAATTAAAGTGTTCTGAATGAAACCATTCTAATGGTGATGTCATAGTGACTACTGGCCGTTGAGAGCTACAGTATATAGTTCTAGAATTCGTTGAGAGCTACAGTATATAGTTCTAGAATTCCAAGATATAAGTCGGAGGAATCTCACACCACAAAGGGTTCAAAAGAGGACGCGTTTCAGCCTCGTTGTGGAGGCGACTGACTTGTGTTTATTTTCTCATCATATGTCTCCTGCTGTCGATGTGCACCAAGAAATAATATTATTATTAATAATAATATTATGGGCTGGACAAATGTTCTGAGGAGGGCATTAAACTCGCATCAAGCTTGATCTTCAGCACCTTTTACACATGTGGTCATATTTCCATGCTCTAAAACAATATTTGCGTACGTGCGTGTGTGTGTGTGTTTTTTCAGGTGTGATGCTCATATCCCTAGCGTTATGTGCGGACGCTGCCATTGGGAACGTGCAGGAGAAAGCAATGAAGCTCCATAATGGCTCCAACTCTGAAATGGTACAAATTCTTACTACGCTGACGACACAGTACAATTCAAACTACACTGACGACACAGTACAATTCAAACTACGCTGACGACACAGTACAATTCAAACTACGCTGACGACACAGTACAATTCAAACTACGCTGACGACTAGGGGTGTAACGGTACATGTATTCGTCACGCGAATTTACGGTACGTGTCTCACGGTGCGGTACGTGCAGCCATACGAAGAATACATTTCATACATACCACTAGGTGAAAGGCTATGCTCAATATCTTTACTTTACTTTACACTGGCTTACTAACAGTCAGAAGGTCATTCATTTAACGTTGCATATCAAGCTTGGATTGCCACATTTAGATGATGAATAAAACGTTGAAGCTTGTAAAGGCATGAACAAGCCGACGGAACAAATGAACGCGCACTCTGCTGCACTCGGCTGTTTCTCCTCTCCTCTCCTCTCCTCTCCTCTCCTCTCCTCTCCTCTCCTCTCCTCTCCTCCTCTCATCTCCCTCTCCTCTCCTCTCCTCTCCTCTCCTCTCCTCTCCTCTCCTCTCCTCTCCTCCTCTCCTCTCCTCTCCTCTCCTCTCCTCTCCTCCTCTCCTCTCCTCTCCTCTCCTCTCCTCTCCTCCTCTCCTCTCCTCTCCTCCCCTCCCCTCCTCTCCTCCCCTTACCTACAGGCGTTACTGAAACAAAACCATACATACAATATGTTTGTAACACAGCATATACAATAGGCTGAACATTTTCATCGTTTTCTTGTTCGCCTAATAATGTTAATCAATGGAAAGACACGCACACACACAAACACACCAACTTTCTTTTGCGCTACTTTCCAGCTGATCCGAGAAAAAAAGGAAAAAAAAATAAAACACGCAAGCGTACTTTTGCTGATCTGGACTGGTCCTTTGAGCTCCTCTCCAGTCGAGCTGCTCCGGTGTTTAAATCCAAAACATTGATAAATCCTCTCATTGTTGCGTAACATGGCATCTCTTCTCTAGTCTTTCTCTGCGTCACATGAAGTAAAATCTACTCTAGAAGTGAAAGTGAAACTATAAAACGGTGGGGGGAGGCGGCAGTAGGCAAGTAATTTACTCGAGTGGATTCCTGAACACAGAATGACACCGTTATCACTGACTGACTAGCAAGCCTAGGTGGAACTAAGTATAACTTAATAAAAAATAATTATATATAATAATTATTATTATTATAAATATATAATAATCATAAATATTGTTTTCCTGTGTACCAAACCGTGAGCCCAAAACCGAGGTACGTACCGAACCGTGGCTTCCGTGTACCGTTACACCCCTACTGACGACACAGTACAATTCAAACTACACCGACTACACAGTACAATTCAAACTACACAGTACAATTCAAACTACACCGACTACACAGTACAATTCAAACTACACAGTACAATTCAAACTACACCGACTACACAGTACAATTCAAACTACACTGTACAATTCAAACTACACCGACTACACAGTACAATTCAAACTACACAGTACAATTCAAACTACACAGACTACACAGTACAATTCAAACTACACTGTACAATTCAAACTACACCGACTACACAGTACAATTCAAACTACACCGACTACAGAGTACAATTCAAACTACACAGTACAATTCAAACTACACCGACTACACAGTACAATTCAAACTACACAGTACAATTCAAACTACGCTGACGACACAGTACAATTCAAACTACACCGACTACACAGTGATGTAACTGGTATGTACTGGTTTGTGTGTGATGTGACTGGTGTGTACTGGTTTGTGTGTGTGATGTGACTGGTTTGTACTGGTTTGTGTGTGTGATGTGACTGGTTTGTACTGGTTTGTGTGTGTGATGTGACTGGTGTGTACTGGTTTGTGTGTGTGATGTGACTGGTTTGTGTGTGTGATGTGACTGGTGTGTACTGGTTTGTACTGGTTTGTGTGTGTGATGTGACTGGTTTGTACTGGTTTGTGTGTGTGATGTGACTGGTTTGTACTGGTTTGTGTGTGTGATGTGACTGGTGTGTACTGGTTTGTACTGGTTTGTGTGTGTGATGTGACTGGTTTGTACTGGTTTGTGTGTGTGATGTGACTGGTTTGTACTGGTTTGTGTGTGTGATGTGACTGGTATGTACTGGTTTGTACTGGTTTGTGTGTGTGATGTGACTGGTATGTACTGGTTTGTACTGGTTTGTGTGTGTGATGTGACTGGTTTGTACTGGTTTGTGTGTGTGATGTGACTGGTATGTACTGGTTTGTACTGGTTTGTGTGTGTGATGTGACTGGTCTGTACTGGTTTGTGTTGCAGGTGCTGTACTCGTACTCCATCGGCTTCCTGTACATCCTGACGGGCCTGTTCATGGTGGGCGGTCTGGGCCCTGCAGTAGCCTTCTGTTCAGAGGTCAGAGGTCGCCTGACGACAGGACTATGAATTCACATTCAATGTATTTTGTTTTGCATGCTGTTTTGTTTTCCCATCTCTACTCCCTGGCGCCAGCGTTTCAGACCGTTTTAACTGTTTGTTATCGCCATCGTATATTCTATGTATGTCGTATGCATTGTATTTTATTTTTCAACATGATGAAACAAATCTTTAATCTGGCATCACATCCAATGTTTGGTGATTCTGTTCCTGGTGATGGATGCAAATTAGCGCATATTTAATTAGGTGACGCCTATTTTGCATAATATATAAACATAAAATCTCAGAAAACTTGCAATACATTTTTTCTTAGTTGGGAAAGTTTCATAGTGATATCTATTAAAATATAATATTTGCCTCTTCGCCTCTAGGCTGTCTCGCCTTAACCCTTTCACTGTCACACGACAGAAGGTTAGCCCTTTGGTATCACACAACCGACGGCGATGCTAATGATGCTAATGATGGAGCATCGCCGCGGTTGTGTGATAGTAAAGGGCTAACCTTCTGTATTGCCACAGTGAACGGGTTAACCGGCTGTCGTGTGGCAGTGAAAGTAACTCCCCCTGAACCCTCTGTCCCCTCAGCATCCCGTGACGACGTACGGCTACGCGTTCTTCTTCTCCCTGACGGGTTACTTCGGCATCTCCTTCGTGTTGGCGCTGATCAAACTCTTCGGAGCCCTGGTGGCAGTCACGGGTGAGATCTGCTATTATTCTATTCAGTTCAGTTCTGCTCTATCCTATTATGTTATCTATTATGTTTTACCAAACGGAGAAGGTAAAGACGACTTTAAACTGTTAAAACGGTAATCCAGAACTGTTTTATTGCACTGTAAAAACATTTGTATGTGTCTGTCTGCACTTCATGTGCTCATTTTATATCTATTCTATTCTACTATTTTATTGCACTGCACTATTTTACTCTGTCTATTCTATCTTATTATTTTTATTATTGTCTTATTTTTAAAACTGAATCAAACCATAAACAAGGTGGCCTGTTGGGATGTTAACACTTTGAGTGCCGGGACCCGCCTTTAGACGTCTTTGCTGGCCATGCTAAAGTTGCCGGAGGACGCGTTACGTCGTCCTTATATCAATATTTCAAAAATCTGCGATCGGATTCATATGTCCCCTCCGCTGGCCTGAGATCCACCAGCAGGACCCACTGAGCTCTCTGGCGGTTCAGGAGCGCCATCTGGTGGCCGATTGGCGCAATCGCCAAACAGGATGTTGAATAGAGGTTGTCATGACGACCGTAGTACTTCCGGGCGCTCGCTATGGGTCATGGGACTCTGGCTCGTCACGCTACACGGTGATCGATTGGCAATAACTCGATAAACAACATGATTTGGACGTATATACCATTATACAAGCTGGAGATGGACCGGGTAAAAATATATCCCATAATGATAAGATTTCTACTCGACGATGATCGCCCACCGGCGCGCGGAGACTGGGGTGAGTTTCAGCGTGTAACGTTACCGTCTTCGATACTAACTGCTATTATCAACATTTGACCCACATTAGATGATTGGTATAACGCTGCCCACGGAATTATAAACGCCCCCTCGCCCATCCGGTCAACATCAGATGACGTGTAGTAACTTCTAGAAGTACGTCTAGTTGGAATTTTTTATATCGCGCTGATTGCCATCAAACTGTATTTCATCATCAATATAATGCATTTGGGGCTATATATCACGTTCTGGAGAAAGCTGCAGAAAGAGATGAAAACATACTTATACATTAGACCATACTTTACTATGAATATGTGAATGAAAAAGTTTAACGTTGCTACACAATGAACAATACATATAGGACTTTGAATGGGCCCTAATAATGGCAATGTAGCAATAGAATTAAAAAAGTTATAGCCCTGCAAAGAAGGGGACTTTCTCCATAGACAAATAGCGCTGGCAATCTATGGTATATCATGAATTTAACCTTAGGCAGCCAAAGTGTTAAGATCCTAATGTGAAAAACACTTTATGTGCTCATTGTATGTCTGTCTTTTTCTGTTGTGAAGCACTTTGAGCTGCAGTTTTTGTATGAAAGGTGCTATACAACGTAAACGTATACGTTTATTATTAATTATTATTATTATTATCCCAGGTCACCAAAAACGAATGCTGATTTATTTTGCACATCATCTCACATATCCAAGCACTGTGACCAGTTCTCCAGTCAGCTTGTACAGAGACAGAACCTTGACCTTCTGGATAGAAAGAGCTCGACTAACATTGCTAATGACAAGTGGGGGAATAGGGCTAGAGTTCCAACAAATCTGAACGATCCCTTTTTAAGCTACAGTTTCCAGGGAAGGTTGAGGACGCGACATGTTGTTCTAACTAACGGTCTCCTTCACGCCGTCTGCAGTCACCACCGGACGGAAGGCCATGACCATCGTGCTCTCCTTCATGTTCTTCTCAAAGCCTTTCACCTTCCAGTAAGTGTCCTGCTCACCTAACTTTGAGTTAGAGTTTACACTGTGTCCAGAGATTATCAATATATATTGGTTAAGACCCTGACAGAGAGGATCAATGATGTAGTGGTTAAGACCCTGACAGAGATGATCAATATATATTGGTTAAGACCCTGACAGAGAGGATCAATGATGTAGTGGTTAAGACCCTGACAGAGATGATCAGTGGTGTAGTGGTTAAGACCCTGACAGAGAGGATCAATGATGTAGTGGTTAAGACCCTGACAGAGATGATCAATGATGTAGTGGTTAAAACCCTGACAGAGAGGATCAATGATGTAGTGGTTAAGACCCTGACAGAGATGATCAATGATGTAGTGGTTAAGACCCTGACAGAGAGGATCAATGATGTAGTGGTTAAGACCCTGACAGATGATCAGTGGTGTAGTGATTAAGACCCTGACAGATGATCAATGGTGTAGTGGTTAAGACCCTGACAGAGATGATCAGTGGTGTAGTGGTTAAGACCCTGACAGATGATCAATGGTGTATTGGTTAAGACTCTGACAGAGAGGATCAGTGGTGTAGTGGTTAAGACCCTGACAGAGATGATCAGTGGTCAGTGGTTAAAAGCCCTGACAGAGATGATCAGTGGTGTATTGGTTAAGACCCTGACAGAGAGGATCAATGATGTAGTGGTTAAGACCCTGACAGAGATGATCAGTGGTGTATTGGTTAAGACCCTGACAGAGAGGATCAATGATGTAGTGGTTAAGACCCTGACAGAGAGGATCAATGATGTAGTGGTTAAGACCCTGACAGAGAGGATCAATGATGTAGTGGTTAAGACCCTGACAGAGATGATCAGTGGTCAGTGGTTAAGACCCTGACAGAGATGATCAATGATATATTGGTTAAGACCCTGACAGAGATGATCAATGGTGTAGTGGTTAAGACCCTGACAGAGATGATCAATGGTATATTGGTTAAGACCCTGACAGAGAGGATCAATGATGTAGTGATCAGTGGTTTCCCCAAATGTTGCTGTTTCTTGAAGTGCCCTCCGTGTTCTCCTCCTCTTCAGGTACATCTGGGGCGGCCTGCTGGTCCTGTTCGGCATCTTCCTCAACGTCTACAGTAAGAACAGAGACCGGATGAAGCTTCCCTCCGTCCTGGATCTCCGGAGCTGGCTGGTCAGCGCCAAGAAGGTCCGACTGCTCTCTCAGAACATCTAGGAGAAGAGACCAACGTGTTGGTGGAGATACACCAGGCATGCCTCTCTCTGTGTGGCACCTCTCTCTGTGTGGCACCTCTCTCTGTGTGGCACCTCTCTCTGGGGGGGGGTAGTGTGGCACCTCTCTCTGTGTGGCACCTCTCTCTGGGGGGTTGTGTGCCACCTCTCTCTGTGTGCACCTCTCTCTGGGGGGTAGTGTGGCACCTATCTCTCTCTCGCTCTCTCTCTCTCTCTCTCTGGTGGTAGTGTGCCACCTCTCTCTCTATCTCTCTCTCTCTCTCTGGTGGTAGTGTGCCACCTCTCTCTCTCTCTCTATCCCTCTCCCTCTCTCTGGTGGTAGTGTGCTACCCCCCCCCCCTCTCTCTCTATCTCTCTCTCTCTCTCTCTCTCTCTCTCTCTCTCTCTCTCTGGGGGTAGTGTGCCTCTCTCTCTCTCTCTCTCTCTCTCTCTCTCTGGGGATAGTGTGCCACCTCTCTCTATCTCTCTCTCTCTCTGGGCAGATTGACGATGCCCACCAATCAGCCCCATCACCATTAACATGTGGTAACACTGTGGTGAGGCCAAGGACACACAGGGTGCACACAGCACCACAGAAGCCAGCCTGAGTTCCAACAACAACACACTCGGTACAGAGTACCTATATACTGTATCAAACTAATCACTACCAATACACACAATGAAACCCATGGAGGCCATCGGGGCCTGATACCTGAGATACAGGATGTCCACTTCTTCCTGCCTGTATGGAACGGTTACCGTCGTCAACGCAACACAACCAGCCATGTAGTGAGGGTGGGGCAGACGGCGTAGGATGTAGTGAGGGGTGTTGTTGTCCGACACAGGATATGCTCACCTCTCTTTCTCTGGGTTATATGCAGAGTTCCAGCACCCTGTGTACCGTCGACGGACGATAATGTCAGTGGTGTTCAAGGCGTGAAGCGATTCACCCATCATCTCTCTTTGGTTCTATAGAGAACGCCCACCGATCCACCTTAATGACCACCAATGAACATGACCATGTCGGGGTGATGGACGTCCCAGTAGGCCCCACCTCTTGTACCGCTACTGGTGGATAGAATGGCGCGACTCCGGACCACATTTGGACCCTTCCACCCGGTCTTAACGTGGCCCTGCTGACGGGCTGACGGGCTCTGAAAGCCCCACGGAAACCTTTTGGTAGGACGACGGACACGGGAGGACCTTTTTTTTTTTTTTTTTTTTAAGACAAAGATAAAAGGGAAGCCGGGTCGTTAGCTAACCAAATAGCACAGTTTTGCACTGTTGACTTGTTGACTTTAACGCTTTAGCGGGTGGAAGGACTGAACCGACGGGAAGGAGTGGTCGACGGGAACGGAGCAGACGGGGTTAATGAATCGTGTCCGCAATGAATGTGTCCTGTAACCTTCCCCCCCACTGGAAGGGAAATGGCGCCCACTTTAAGTATTCACTTATATTCTTCCTGTGATGTCATCTGGGTTTAAAATCCATCTCTGCTCCATGAATGGGCCTCTGAATTTGTGAGGCCGTAAAATGTTTGTCTGAGCTATTACACACAAATGAGTTTTAAATGCTGATTCCAAGCTGTTAGCAACACTGGAATATAAACCACATTTAGGTGAGAGAACTCTGCTTAATATTTTAGTAATACTAGAACATAACCTCATATGGGTGTTAAAATTCAATATAATATTTTTGTCGTATTCATTGTCTATGAAGCGCCCCCCAGATTTTACATCCCAGTGACATCACTGATTAGAGGGTTCTCTCTGATGTCTAGCTTTAGGAGAGAGAGGTGTGTTCGTGCTCACAAATACAGACTGAACTGTCCTGGGGCCCAGGAAGAATGTACGTGAATTATGACAATGTAAGCATTCCCCTTTTTTTAAATACAAAGAAAAAAATACATATTCATAAGGAAAGGGTTGTATTTTATTTTCACCCGCATGTGCCAGAGCAACCGAGAAGGTTTTACTCGATCATTGTCTTGGTAGAAGTGGTGTGGTATATATGTAATTTATATATGATTGTGCTCTAAGAATACATGTGATCATGGGGGCGGAGCCTGCGTGCTCTTAATGTTTAGCAACATGTCCACTGCCATCGTTTGTAACCATTTGATTGGGTGATAAGGTATCGCTCTTTTTACATTAAAAACAAAACGGGGACATTTGTTGAAAAGTGTATGTGTGTGTATATTTACATTATTTGCACAATGTTTGTGTGTAATGTTTGTGTGTGTGCACGTTTGCACACGATCATGCATATTCTCCACTTGCACAACCTGAAAGTAGGCACTTCCGGCTGACTTCAGGTTGCGAATGGTACTTCCTGTCCCATCCAAATACATTGTTTTTAGCTACTTTTCTCCCGTTATTTAAACGACTTTGTCGTCACAGAGAGGTAATGAAACGTTTGTATTATTATAGTATAGAATGTATTTAATAAGCAAACGTTTGTCAGCAGGGTTTTTGGGCTGTATTTCATGTAAAAACGTTTACTGTTAGTTTACTTGCTCACGCTAATTAAGGCTAATGCTGGCTAACAGGAGCTAGCGCAAGAAACGACGCCGCAAAGTATTGTTTATAGTGCATTTCTTGCCACCTTATAGCATTTGTACATTTGTATGACAGTCTATAATGCTCCCGTGAGGTTTTTCCGGACGTTTTGGTAATGATCTTCACTATAAAATCATATTTCTAAATGACAGGAAGTTGATAAACTGTCCGGAATAGCTTTGAGCTAACGATCTTTGCCGATACATTCCATTCTAAACGTAACGATAGTTGTTCAAAACATTACCTGTCTATATCATTTGTTCCTCAACGTTATATAGACAGGTAATGTTTTGTAAACTAACTGCAGCCTGCTACAGTTAGAAGCTAACGTTAGCCAGCAAGCTGCAGCCTGCTACAGTTAGAAGCTAACGTTAGCCAGCAAGCTGCAGCCTGCTACAGTTAGAAGCTAATGTTGAGGAACAAATTATATAGACAGGTAATGTTGGCCGATCCATAGATGTGTGACTTGGCCATAAGGATTTGGATAGTCGACTTTGATTGGCTGATAGTCGACTAATAGTCGACTACCCCCCCGAATGAATGCTAAAGTATGCAATTGATACATCTTGATATTTGTCTACTCTAGTGTGTTCATTAGATGAGTGAAATCCTCTTTCAGTGCCTTCAGTGTTTTCTTAGGCAGTTAGCATTGCTGGTATGCGTACCATTAGCGTTAGCCACGCTTCTAGGCCTCTTTGCTTTTGGAAAAAATTATACAAAAAAAGTATTATATATATATTTTTGCATTCGACTAAGAGGTTGGCAGTCGACTACGTCTCCTTTCGATCGATTAGTCGACTATTCAACTAATCGGGGTCAGATGTCATTTATATTCTATATTCATATTGCATGTGACCGGATGTGAAAATTCACTACTGTATCTCCAAAAAGCCCTGTAAATCATCTGCCCTTTGTTAATTTGCTTAGATTTCTAGTACACCTGATCTCAAGAAGGTGCTGAATGAGCTCAATGACAATGTTCCATGCCTGGTCAATGTTAGCATGGTGGCATTCACTATCAAAGATGAAGGGGGAAAAAACATAATAATAATAATTTATATTCTCCTTTGGTTCATTACAATTTACTCAAGCCAAGTAACAGACACAATATTTCTGACACTGGGAATACATTCCCTGAGGTCCATAGATGTCCATAGATACCAATAACATGCAAATGGACCATGTCGAAGTGGAGCAATCTTCCATTTACTTGGGTATGTATGGCACATTTTCAGAAAATATGGCTCTGGCTTACCTCCTACTGGAGTGGAATCCTGCTACCAGGCACGGTGGCGCTATTCTCAAAACTCCACATTGGTAGATCTTGGTGAACTAATGCCTCGCAACAAATATCACACTGATTGGCCAGATAGTGGTGCGATAATCACAGATCAAAATGTACAACTTTGACAAGAAATAACTTTTACACCACGTCAAATTGACACAAGATTTACACATTTCCAGCTATCCTTGGTCTCTACAAGGATAGGGGGGTGACAGGTGGCCCAGGAGGTAGAGCGGTTGTCTGGCAATCGGAAGGTTCCTGGTTCGATTCCAGATCCTCCCAACAGCATGTCAAAGTGTACTTAACCCCTAACTGCTTCTGATGAGCAGGGTTGCGACTACCGTTGGTGTGTGAATGTGTAAGTGAATGTGAGGTATAAACTAAATAAAAGCACTATATAAATGCAGTAAATTTGCCAAAGGGGTCTTGGCAGTGGGAGACAACTCTTTAACTTTAATGTTACTCAATGTTAATGTTACTCAGCTTTACATCTACACACATTTTATTATCATAATACACCTACTGTCTAAGCTAATCGTTTGTAGATATTTATCAGATGCTACAGTCTAAGCTAATAGTGTGGTAGATATTCATCAGATGCTACAGTCTAAGCTAATCGTTTGTAGTTATTCATCAGATGCTACAGTCTAAGCTAATCGTTTGTAGTTATTCATCAGATGCTACTGTCTAAGCTAATAGTGTGGTAGATATTCATCAGATGCTACAGTCTAAGCTAATAGTGTGGTAGATATTCATCAGATGCTACAGTCTAAGCTAATAGTGTGGTAGATATTCATCAGATGCTACAGTCCAAGCTAATCGTGTGGTAGATATTCATCAGATGCTACAGTCTAAGCTAATCGTGTGGTAGGCAGTGTTGGGCAAGTTACTCTTAAAAAGTAACTAGTTACAGTTACTAGTTACTTCTTCCAAAAAGTAACAAAATTACTTACTCAGTTACAAATTATAAAAGTAACTAGTTACTTCAGAAAGTAACTATTGCGTTACTTTCAAGTAAATTTGTTACATAAACAACATACACAAATCTAAACCATTTTAATGTTGCTGTGGGACAAAGTGAGACTAGCCTCCAATCAAATGCCATGTATGTAGATATTATGATTACTATGTTTATATAGTGGATCATACAAATACAAACACAATAGCTGCCACAACTGGGCAACATTAAATACGAGATTACTCGTTACTGAAAAAACGAACGCGTTATTCCCATCACTGGATGTCATAGTATGATGTCATAATAGAACATTCTAGAACATTTGTGATGTCACAGTATGATGTCATAATAGTACATTCTAGAACATTCTAGAACATTTGTGATGTCACAGTATGATGTCATAATCAAACATTCTAGAACATTTGTGATGTCACAGTATGATGTCATATCAAACATTCTAGAACATTTGTGATGTCACAGTATGATGTAATAATCAAACACTAGAACATTTGTGATGTCACAGTATGATGTCATAATCAAACATTCTAGAACATTTGTGATGTCACAGTATGATGTCATAATAGAACATTCTAGAACATTTGGTACATTATATATTCAACAATTCTCTCAGAAGTTCTCAGATCGCAGAAGACCAAGTGAAGATCTCACTTGTTGTTTCCGGCTACTTGTCTGTAAGCTTGAATATATTCTGTAGATACAATTTAAAATCCCCACATGGAAAAGGAAACAATGTCCTGTACAATCCTTAATGACCTGCGTCTGGAGGGAAGGGTCTGTGATGTGGTTATTAAAGTCAACAGCACTGAGTTGAATGCCCACAAGGCCCTCCTGTGTGACTGCAGTGACTATTTCAGGTAAGTTTAGCTTGGTTCAGGTTAGCTTGGTTCAGGTTAGCTTTGTTAGTAAACAGATACCATACTGTACTTTTACTGTAAACAGATACTATACTGCACTTCTACTGTAAACAGATACTATACTGTACTTATACTGTAAAAAGATACTATACTGCACTTCTACTGTAAACAGATAATATACTGTACTTCTACTGTAAACATATACTATACTGTACTTCTACTGTAAACAGATACTATACTCTACTTCTACTGTAAAAAGATACTATACTTCTACTGTTCTAAGACCCTATACTTCTACAGTGAAAATATATTACTACTAGGGCTGTCCCCGACTAAGGATTTGGATAGTTGACTATGATTGGCCAAAATTTGCCGTTAGTCGACTATTAGTCGACTATATAAAAGAAATAAAAATAAGTATAATAAATATATATATTTTTTTATCATTCCATTTGGGCTGTGGGGGTGCTTAATGTCTGAAGGAGTCGACTGAAGGCTTGTTGTCCTCTGCAAAAGCATGCAATTGGTCCACTGATGGATACATCTTGATATTTGTCTAGTCTAGTGTGTTCATTAGATGGGTGAAATCCTCGTTCAGTACCTCTGTGCCTGTTTTCTTAGGCAGTTGGCCTCTGGTATGCGTGCTATTAGCGTTAGCCACGCTTCTAAGAGGTTGGCAGTCGACTACGGCTCCTTTCGACCGATTAGTCGACTATTCAACTAATACGGGTCAGCCCTAATTACTACACAGGACAGAATGTTGCTTACTGTTTACTCATCAGATATCTCTATACTCTGCGTCCCACAGAGCCCTCTTCACTCGCTGGAGCGACTCAGAGAAAGCAGTCTACAGTATCCCTGGGGTGTCCCCGGGTATGATGCAGCTCATCATAGAGTACGCCTACTCACGCTTTGTGCTGGTGACAGCAGAGAACGTGGAAGAGCTTCTGGTGGCTGCAGACCAGCTTCGCGTCACTGGCATAGTACGAGCGTGCTCTGACTTCCTAGAGGGCCAGCTGTCTCTGGAAAACTGTGTCGGCATCTGGAGGTTCACGGACATCTACTGCTGCCCTGACCTGAGGCGCAAGGCCCATCTCTTCATCGTGTGCCACTTTGAGGAGATGTTGCACGTCTCACAGGAGTTTGTGGAGCTGTCCCCGCAGCAACTGGTGGACATCATCGAGAGAGATGATCTGAACGTGAAGAGCGAGGAGACGGTGTTCGAGGCCGTCCTCCGTTGGATCGACCACTCCCGTGAGGAGCGTAAAACACACATCCCTTTGCTGCTGCCCAAGGTAACTAATTGTATTACGGATACACAAACATGGTTGCTAGTGCCTGAGCCATATTATTTTTAATTTTATTTTTATTATTTAACTTTTTCTTGTTTGTCTGTCTCTTGTCAAGGTCATTATGATTCATGTTACTGTTATTATTGTTGTCGTCGCTGTTGTCATTGTTATTATTATTATTATTATTATTATTATTATTATTATTATTATTATTATTATTATTATTATTATTATTATTATTATTATTATTGTTATTGTTATTGTTATTATTGTAGTGTTATGTTCTGTTTTATGTATGAAAATAAAATAAAATAAAAACATTTATAAAAAAAAAAAAAAAAAAAATTGTATTACTGTGCATTACATTAGAACAACACTAGGTTCCCTAGTACAGTGGTTCTCAAACATTTGGGTCCAAACTGTTCCCTAGCAACAGAAACCGTCTACAACCGATGTCTAAGTTGTACCCGCTGTCTGCTTTTCTCTTCCCAGGTTCGCATGGGCTTGATGAGGCCTGACTACTTCAGGAACAACGTCCAGAACAACCCTGTGGTGAGGGACAGCCACGACTGCAGGCCCCTCATCCTCAGCGTCCTGAACCCCTCTGGCTCCGACAGGCTCCCAAACCCCCTGACCCGCCCACGCCTGCCCCAGGAGGTCCTATTGGCCATCGGAGGCTGGAGTGGTGGCAGCATGACCATGGAGGCTTACGATATCCGAGCCGGTGGATGGATGGACGTGAGCGTTGAGGGGGAGAGTCCCCGGGCCGACCACGGCACCGCTTATCTCCACGGTCTGGTCTACTGCGTCGGTGGCTTGGACTACGCCTTACAGCATCTCAGCAGTGTGAGCAGGTTCAACCCCGTCACTCGCAGCTGGCTGCAGGCGGCTCCCATGCACTCACGCCGCAGTGAGCTCAGCGTGGTCGCGTTGGACGGCTGTATCTACGCCATGGGAGGGCGGGACGGACACGTGGAGCTGAACACCGCCGAGTGCTACGAGCCTGAAACCAACCAGTGGACAGTGATCTCACCCATGCTGGAGCACAGGTGCCAGGCCGGGGCAGCAGCCCTCCAGGGCAAGGTGGGTGGAACTGAGGGACACAGGGTGGTAGATGAACACAAGGAACGTTAGATCAGAAATCATAAATGTCTTTATTGCCAAGTAAGCTTGCACATACAAAAGATGTGTCTGGGTCCTTTGGTGCATCAACATTAACAGACAATTAAAGTAGAATGAAATCAAATGGAATATATAAACTAAATTAGAATATTCTTTCTTATTACAGGTTTACATCTGTGGTGGCTACTTCCAGCTCACAGCTGAGTGCTACAGCCCAGACACCGACCAGTGGACTCTGATTGCCCCCATGAGCAGCAGGCGTAGCGGAGTGGGAGTGGCTGCATATGGAGGACAGGTCTATGCGGTAGGTGCACACAGAGACAAATGCTTTATACTAGATATTTTTATCATTTGACTTTCAATGCTTCTGTGATGCCCTCATTTCCCTAAATGGATTAATACAGTGTCTGCCTGCCTGAGCCACACACTAAAACATGTGTCCTGTCCTCAGGTGGGAGGGTGTGACGGTGGAAACATCCTGCGTAGCGCGGAGGCCTTCAGCCCCTTGACTGACTCCTGGAGCGCCCTGCCCAACATGCTCACCCCCCGCACCGACTTTGGCATCGCGGTGCTGGACGACCTGCTCTTCGTGGTCGGAGGCATCAAGGGCTTCATCTCCCTCTCCAAGGTGGAGCGCTACGACCAGAGCAGCAACAGGTGGACTGCAGCCGAGGACATGAATAACCGGCGCCGAGGCCTAAGCTGCTGCATAATGCATGGCCTGCCTAACATGAGCCAGTACGCTGCTCCCCGTGGAGGAGGAGGAGGAGGAGGACGAGGAGGAGGAGGAGGAGGAGCAGGAGGAGGAGGAGGAGAAGGAGGACTAGGAGGAGGAGGATGAGGAGGAGGAGGAGCAGGAGGAGGAGGAGAAGGAGGAGAGGAGGAGGAGGAGGAGGAGGAGAGGAGGAAGAGGAGGAGGAGCAGGAGGAGGAGCAGGATGAGGAGGAAGAGGAGGAGAATGAGGAAGAGGAGGAGGAGGAGGATAAGGAGGAAGATGAGGAAGTGTAGGAGAGGAGGAGGAGGAGTAAGAGGAGGAGGATGAGGAGCAGGAGGAGGAGGAGGAGCAGGAGGAGGAGGAGGTGGAAGAGGAGGAGGAGGAAGAGGAGGAGGAGGAAGAGGAGGAGGGGGAAGAAGAGGAGGAGCAGGATGAGGAAGATGAGGAAGAGTAGGAGAGGAGGAGGAGGAGTAAGAGGAGGAGGATGAGGAGCAGGAGGAAGAGGAGGAGGAGGAGGAGCAGGAGGAGGAGGAAGAGGAAGAGGAGGAGGAGGAAGAGGAGGAGGTGGAAGAAGAGGAGGAGCAGGATGAGGAGGAGGAGCAGGAGGAGGAGGTGGAAGAGGAGAATGAGGAGGAGGAGCAGGAGGAGGAGGATGAGGAAGAGGATGAGGAAGAGGAGGAGGAGGAGGATTAGGAGGAGGAGGAGGAAGAGGAGGAGCAGGAGGAAGATGAGGAGGAGAATGAGGAGGAGGGGCAGGAGGAGGAGGAGGAGGAGGAGGAAGAGGAGGAGCAGGAGGAGGAAGAAGATGAGGAGGAGGAAGAGGAGGAGCAGGAGGAGGAGGAGAAGGAGGAAGATGAGGAGGATGAGGAGGAGGAAGAGGAGGATGAGGAGGAAGGAAGAGGAGCAGGAGGAGGATGAGGAGGGAGGAGGAGGAGCAGGATGAGGAGGAGGAGGAGGAGGAAGAGGAGGAGAATGAGGAAGAGGAGGAGCAGGAGGAGGAGGAGAAGGAGGAGGAGGAGGAGGAAGATGAGGAAGAGTAGGAGCAGGAAGAGCAGGAGGAGGAGGAGGAGGAAGATGAGGAAGAGTAGGAACAGGAGCAGGAGGAGGATTAGGAGGAGGAGGAGGAGGAGGATTAGAAGGAAGAGGAGGAAGAGTAGGAGGAGGAGGAGGAGGATTAGAAGGAGGACGAGGAAGATGAGGAAGAGGAGGAGAAGGAGAAGGCGGAGGAGGAAGATGAGGAAGAGGAGGAGGAGGAGGAAGATGAGGAAGAGGAGGAGCAGGAGGAGGAGGCAGCAGGGGATCCATCTAAGAACCTTAAAGCCCAACCTCTAGGTTAAACCCTACTGATCAATTATGGGTAGTTTACATCATTGGTATATAATTTCATTATTTATTTTTTTCCATTTGACACCGGAAATGCCACTCTGAAAGAGTTAAAAAGGTCCACGCACGAATAACATGCACGTGCGAATCAAAAAAGCTTATCAAACGCCGACGTCACAACAGGTGTGGCTTGCATATTAATGAGCCGAATCTAATGTTGCTTTTCCACTAAAATAAAGTACTCAGTTTGAGAGCATGAGAGCTCCAGAAATGACACGTGAAAAACTGCAGACCACTGATTGGTCAGAAGAGAGACACGTCACTGTTTGGGGAGTCTGAACGGAAACAGAACGCCGCCATCTTTAATGTCTCGCGTAGGATGTCTTTTGTATGTTTGCAGCAAGAAACAAGTGCAATAAAAAAGGATACAGTCACTGTGTATTCTGCCTCATTTATTGATGAAACAAAACCGACATCAACACAATTTGCCACCGAGCGGAGAGTTTAGTCTGACAAAAAGATAGCTGATTAGTTACGCTTGTTGTTGGGGGTTAGGGACGTAACGTTAGTTAGCCTAATGCTAACATTAGCAGATAGACACGAGAGGCTATCTGTGTAGAATAGCCACAATGAGGTAACGTTAGCGTTAGCATAATAGACACAACGAGAGTCTGGTTAATGTTGTTATTGATTGATTGAATGAAAACTGTGTTTTACTCTGGCTTGCCAAGCTCATCATAGCCCCTTTCGTGACTGATGCACCGAGTGAAGCTTGTGGACTCGACAACAGCGGCGGCCGCAGGGCGCCGGAGCCCGCAGCGCTAGTTAGCTCATAGCTATCGTGTAACACTAGCCTTTGCGGGCTCGGGCGCCCTGCGGCTGCCGCCGCCGTCGCGTCCATGGGCCCCCCGGCAGGGCACCCGTGGGGACGGGTCGGGGTGTACAGAGAGGAGAGAACCATTTTGGGTCGGCCGTTCATGCCGGCCAGCGAGCCGGATGTCGGGATATGTTGTTAGCACAATAGCTACCAAGCTAAGCTATGTTATCTACTAACGTTATAAACACAATATGTGTACAACGACACAATGATTTACATTATTACAAATATGGTAACGTGGTTGTGGCTTTTACAAATAGTGGTTAGCTTTAGAGATGGATGGATGGCTATAATCACGGAGCAATAGTGAGGTGAAACAGATACATTTCCATTCGGCTAGTAGTAGCAAGCATATATCTATGTTAGCAAGGCTCTATGCCTGCCACTAGCTGTGTGACTCTCAGCGCCCACTGGTGAGCCCCCTGGTGACCAATACCTGTTGTGACGACATTACACGTGCACGTTATAAACCATTGATTAAAATATGCATGTGCATGTTGATTGTGTTGGGCAGACAAAATGTTTTGATAAAAATGCTAAAACTGGGTCAATTTCAATACTTTTTTTTCCAATTCTTCATGAAAGTCACTGTTGGCCTAGTCCACATTGTTTATTGAACAAAAATACAACGTGGAGGTTGACCTTTAAACATTTATTAGACCAAAAGAAATCCTAAGAAATTAATAAATTACTATCAGCCAAAGGTGGTGCATTTCTTTCTTCTAGTAATTCAGACAATATCGTTTTTTTGTTTGTGTAATGTAATGTAATATCTGTTTTTAGTTTGTGTAATGTAATGTAATATCTGTTTTTAGTTTGTGTAATGTAATGTAATATCTGTTTTTAGTTTGTGTAATGCACATAATATGGGAACTTTTATCCATATGGTTGAGCCTGTTAGGAATTGCACCCCCAACCCAAGCAGATTGCAGATCACTCTCTCTATATGGAGGTAAAAAAGAAAGTATGGTAAAAATAATTGGCATAAAAAGGGCACTTTTTTATGAGGCACAAAAGGGCAGGTGCTTGTGCACCCGTTGGGCTCTATGTGTGCACATGCCTGCTCGCTGTGCCCTTGAGCAAGGCACCTCAGCTTTAACCGCTCCAGTGTTAGCTGCTCAGGGGCCAGTAGTAGAGTGCCTGACCATAGTGTCTTTATACCTGTATCACTGGACATATAAATGCATATTAAATCAAATTGATTTGTAAAGCCCGAAATCACAAGTTAATGTCCCCATGGGCCGGACAAGTCTTCTTTAAACTATTCAAGAAGAAACATCCCAATAAATCAAGAACAAAAAACCCACCATGAAATCCAAAATAAATGTAAAATAATAAATGCAACACTCCCAGACATACCCCAGCGAAGGTAAGGAAAAACCTATAGCAATAGGAAAAAAGCACCACAGGCGATGTGGAGGAGAGAAACCTTAGAAGGGCCGTTCAAGGGGGGATCCCCCTTCTTGGATGTCGGTGATAATAGTGTTGCTATGGATGGGTGGAGAATAAAACAGGTGAATAGTTGGTATGTATGTACATATACGTGTAATAAAACAGAAATATGTGCATGCAATAGCAACTGGGGTACATTTTTTAAACATTTAAATATATTACAACTCTGTACATACATGTGATTAGCATTATACTCAGTAGAACAAATGTATATATCTTATACCCAGCTTAATCACTATATTAATATTACTATTGCACTTTACTGTTACATTTGCACTCGGGTTGGATGCCCCACTTATTTTCATTGTAATGTACTTATGCTGTATGATGACCAGTGTTGGGCAAGTTACTTTTAAAAAGTAACTAGTTACAGTTACTAGTTACTTCTTCCAAAAAGTAACTAAATTACTTACTCAGCTACAAATTATAAAAGTAACTAGTTACGTCAGAAAGTAACTATTGCGTTACTTTCAAGTACATTTTTTCCATAAACAATATACACAAATCTGAACTATTTTAATGTTGCTGTGGGACAAAGTGAGACTAGCCTCCAATCAAATGCCATGTATATGTAGATATTATAATTACTATGTTTATATAGTGGATCATACAAATACAAACACAATAGATTAGGGGTGTAACGGTACACAGAAGCCACGTTTCGGTACGTACCTCTGTATTGGGGTCACGGTTCGGTACGAGTTTGGTACAACAGAAAAAAAATATGTATAATTATTATTATTAATACAATACATTTTTTTAATTACTTTTTTTAAATATATTATATTTATGATCATTATTATAATTATTATTATTAAATAGAATAATTTTCTATAGGCTTGCCGTGGGATACTGGTGTCATTCTGTGTTCAGGCATCCAGAGTAAATTAATTGCCTACTGCCCCTTTAACAACTTATAGGCTTGGTAAGTTTCACTTTCCCTTCTAGAGAGGATTTAACTGCACGAGACTAAATACTAGAGAACAGATTACATATTACAACAATGGCAGAGGATTATTTGGATTTAACTGGAGAGGAGCTCAGATGATCAGTCCGAAAAAGTAAGTTTCTTTTTTTATTTGATCAGCGTGAGTCCAGCGGGGAGAATGTTGTTGTTGTTGTTTGTTGGCGACGTGCGTGTGTGTGTGTGTGTGTTTCTGCGATGCGCGGCGTGTGTGTGTGTGTGTGTGTTGGCGATGCGCGGCGTGTGTGTGTGTGTGTCGGCGATGCCGCGGCGTGTGTGTGTTGGCGATGCGCGGCGTGTGTGTGTGTGTTGGCGCAGAGATCTGTCTGATGAAAAAAACTGCATAGTAACGCGTGGCATTTTTTGGCAGTAACGGTAACGGCGTTATTAAGATTGGAAGAGTAATCCGTTAGATTACTCGTTACTGAAAAAACTAACGCCGTTAGTAACGCCGTTATTTATAACGCCGTTATTCCCATCACTGGTGGTAGTTATTCATCAGATGCTACAGTCTAAGCTAATCGTGTGGTAGATATTCATCAGATGCTACAGTCTAAGCTAATCGTGTGGTAGATATTCATCAGATGCTACTGTCTAAGCTAATCGTTTGTAGTTATTCATCAGATGCTACTGTCTAAGCTAATCGTGTGGTAGATATTCATCAGATGCTACAGTTTAAGCTAATCGTTTGTAGATATTCATCAGATGCTACAGTCTAAGCTAATCGTTTGTAGTTATTCATCAGATGCTACAGTCTAAGCTAATCGTTTGTAGATATTCATCAGATGCTACAGTCTCTAAGCTAATCGTTTGTAGTTATTCATCAGATTCTACAGTCTAAGCTAATCGTTTGTAGATATTCATCAGATGCTACAGTCTCTAAGCTAATCGCGTGGTAGATTCATCAGATGCTACAGTCTAAGCTAATCGTGTGGTAGTTATTCATCAGATGCTACAGTCTAAGCTAATCGTTTGTAGAGATTCATCAGATGCTACAGTCTCTAAGCTAATCGTTTGTAGATATTCATCAGATGCTACAGTTTAAGCTAATCGTTTGTAGAGATTCATCAGATGCTACAGTCTAAGCTAATCGTTTGTAGATATTCATCAGATGCTACAGTCTCTAAGCTAATCGCGTGGTAGATTCATCAGATGCAGGAGGTCTCCGGTGACGCCTCACACAGAGCTAACAGGCTGCCACACGCCATCAGAAGGCAGAACAACAACAGCGATATCCCAAGTTGGCAGGAAATGTTAGGAAAGTCTTTTGTTTCGTCCTTGATGATCTCCTGCTTGTGTGTGTGTGTGTGTGTGTGTGTCTTTGTTATGTCCGTGTGTCTCTGGCTCAGCTCCTCGTGGTGTGAAACGACAGAGACTTGCCAGCGCAGCAGGAGGGTACGGAGGACGTGGCTCACAGTGTCGCTCTCCTCTAATGGAGGAGCAGATATTACACTGTTACTGCCATGCGGGAAACCCAACGCCGGGCCAATTAGTAATTTGGTATTTCATAAAAGCCTGGCAGGTTTCCGCGGGATGATGACACACTGACAGGGCTGCTCTCTTCTCCGGGGGCCAAGGGCTCCCAGCTACAGGACTGCTGGAACACACACAGGCGTGCGCACACTGCACACACACACACACAGGCACACATATACACAAGCAGGCACGCACACACACACAGGCACACATATACACACACAGGCACGCATTTACACACACAGGCACGCATTTACACACACAGGCACGCATTTACACACACAGGCACGCATTTACACACACGCATAATAATAATAATAATAATTCATTTATTTTGTATAGCGCTTTTCAAGGACCCAAAGTCGCTGACAATAGGCAAATGCCCTCAGCTAGAATACGCATTCAATCAATGTTATAAGACATTGATATCAGGAGCTATCTGTAGCTACTGCTAGCCGGGTAGATAACGTTAAGACAATTTAGTTTACTGGGACAGATCGACTAACGTGAGCTAGCTAACGCGAGCTAACGAGGGAACGGAGGTATTACGCACTCGACTATTGCTGGAGCATTTGTTGATATCAGCAGCTATCAGTAGCTAGCCAGCTAGATACCGTTAGACAATGCCTCGTCATGTATTAAACTAAAAGTGAATAGTTGACTGGGTCATTGTTTAAACAGTAATGGAGGTCCGCTCTTCTAGAGCAGACTGCCTGTGTTGACATGAGCACTGCGAGCAGAAGCCCTTAGCCAATAGTATCCCGCTGCAGGGCTGGGCGGATATGACTTGTTGCCACGTTTTTTTTCAAAATAAGAGTATCAATTGTTGCTAACTGCCAGAGCCATCGATATTATGACTGGAGATGCGCTTGGGGCGGAAATGAGACCCGCACAGATTTTCAAAATAAGAGTATCGTTATGAACTTGATTGATTACACGTCACACGGCGGGCAGCCCTCTAAGTGTCAAGCGCCAACGGTAAAAACTGACCGCCCCTGGCGGGCGGCGGGCTTTAGTTTCGGTCCCTGAGTGAAAGGGTTTTAAAGGGATAGTTCAAATAGTTTATTTTACATTAAATTGTATGAAATACTTAAGCTGACTTTGCCGAGTCCTGTGGTGGAAGTGCTGGCCGTGTTCTGAACGAGGTCCGGTAGTAACAGTTTTAAGCCACACTATAATACCCTGAACACATTTAACCCTTTCACTGCCACACTACCAAAATGGTTAACCCTTTCACTGCGACAATACATCAGGTTAACCCTTTCACTGCCACACGACAAAGGGTTAATCCTTTCGCAGCCACACTACAGAAGGTTAACCCTTTCACTGCCACACTACAGACTGTTTACCGTCTGTAGTGTGGTAGTGAAATGTTAACCGTCTGTAGTGTGGTAGTGAAAGGGTTAAAGGAACACACCAACATTATGGGAAATGCACTACCATCTTCTCCAGAGTCAGACAAGAAGAACTTCCTCTCTGTGCGTTCAGTAGAACGCCATCCGACTCCAAGCTAGCCTAACTTGGCACAAATGAATGGAGGCGGATACAGACCTATATTCTATCTTAACACCCCTGCGAGAGGTGTTTTTGGCCAACAGCTACTGTAGGCTAGCTGGTCCGTATTCGCTTCCATTAATTTGTGCTAAGCCGGATAGCTTTCTACTGAACGCACAGAGAGGAAAACTGGTATCCATCTTCTTGTCTCTCTCTGGAGAAGACGGTAAGCAGTGGCACATGTCCTATAATGTTGGCGTGTTCCTTTTAACACTTGGATCCGTCTAAAATCACTCTAGACGGCCAGCATTTCATAATAGACTTGCATAGTCCGTGGGGCTGTTTGTAGAGCTAAATCTATACTTTATAGTATTGCTATCTGTCCATTCTCATTGTCAATTGACACCATAAACCGTCCCTTCAAAATGGCTTAAAGAAAAAAAAATGTCATCAATACGTTCTCATTTTATAGCGTCTTGAATATAAGCGTTATAAGGGATTTGGTCTAGTATATTTCCTGGAAGGCGAGATACAGGCCGCTAAGCTACTAACGTTAAATCCAATGGCATTTCGGATACAGAAGCTACAGTTAAAACTCAAACTGCATATAATCGATATGATGGTCCACCATGAATGCATGAAAGGGGGGGGGGCGGGGGACGTCGTTTCTGATTATTGATTACCAATAACCGCGTTAGCCTCAGTAGCCACATTCGCTGACCGGGTGGATGGCTATCATAACAAGCCCTGATCAGCATGTAATTTACGTGAAAAAGATCTTACCGTGGGCCGGTTGGATTCCCCAAATGATTTCCCAGTTATCGATCGCCATCTGGTAGATCGATATGTCCATTGGCTGATGATATATTCCTTTACTGCACACTGAAATCCGCGTCCCAAAACGTATTCCAAGCTACAGCCTATAGGCATCGCTTCATGTTAGCAGAAAACTACATTGGAGTTCCATAAAAAACAAGACAACTTCTGCCACAGGGAACACTGCATTATCGAGATAGCGCCCTAAGAGGATCTGGCCGGTAATGCACTTTTTCGAATTCAAAAGAGTAGGGTACTTCTGCAGTGCTGCTCGGTGACATTGAGTAGGTTATTAAAATGGAATAAAAGCCAAAACAAGCTTGCCACGGACATGTCCGTGATTGGTCCTCAACCGTTGGATTCGAAACACGGATTTATCCGTGGTCGGGCGGGAATGTGTTAAGGGTTTTGTTTCAAGAACTGTAAAAGGAAATGAAAATAAGTCTTTCAACAACTTCACATCCAGTGAAAACGCAGAATTTCCCTTGTGATGAATAAAGTATTTCTAGGTATTTCTAAATAAAGTATTTCTAAATAAATTAAAGTGTTCTGAATGAAACCATTCTAATGGTGATGTCATAGTGACTACTGGCCGTTGAGAGCTACAGTATATAGTTCTAGAATTCGTTGAGAGCTACAGTATATAGTTCTAGAATTCCAAGATATAAGTCGGAGGAATCTCACACCACAAAGGGTTCAAAAGAGGACGCGTTTCAGCCTTGTTGTGCGACGACTGACTTGTGTTTATTTTCTCATCATATGTCTCCTGCTGTCGATGTGCACCAAGAAATAATATTATTATTAATAATAATATTATGGGCTGGACAAATGTTCTGAGGAGGGCATTAAACTCGCATCAAGCTTGATCTTCAGCACCTTTTACACATGTGGTCATATTTCCATGCTCTAAAACAATATTTGCGTACGTGCGTGTGTGTGTGTGTTTTTCAGGTGTGATGCTCATATCCCTAGCGTTATGTGCGGACGCTGCCATTGGGAACGTGCAGGAGAAAGCAATGAAGCTCCATAATGGCTCCAACTCTGAAATGGTACAAATTCTTACTACGCTGACGACACAGTACAATTCAAACTACACTGACGACACAGTACAATTCAAACTACGCTGACGACACAGTACAATTCAAACTACGCTGACGACACAGTACAATTCAAACTACGCTGACGACACAGTACAATTCAAACTACGCTGACGACACAGTACAATTCAAACTACGCTGACGACTAGGGGTGTAACGGTACATGTATTCGTCACGCGAATTTACGGTACGTGTCTCACGGTGCGGTACGTGCAGCCATACGAAGAATACGTTTCATACATACCACTAGGTGA
>NW_028173498.1:227500-274000 GCF_963971535.1 Notolepis coatsorum
TTACTTCGGCATCTCCTTTGTGTTGGCGCTGATCAAACTCTTCGGAGCCCTGGTGGCAGTCACGGGTGAGAGCTGCTATTATTCTATTCAGTTCAGTTCTGCTCTATCCTATTATGTTATCTATTATGATTTACCAAACGGAGAAGGTAAAGACGACTTTAAACTGTTAAAACGGTAATCCAGAACTGTTTTATTGCACTGTGAAAACATTTGTATGTGTCTGTCTGCACTTCATGTGCTCATTTTATATCTATTCTATTCTACTATTTTATTGCACTGCACTATTTTACTCTGTCTATTCTATCTTATTATTTTTATTATTGTCTATTTTTAAAACTGAATCAAACCATAAACAAGGTGGCCTGTTGGGATGTTAAGATCCTAATGTGAAAAACTGTGATTTTATATGTCTGCACTTTATGTGCTCATTGTATGTCTGTCTTTTTCTGTTGTGAAGCACTTTGAGCTGCAGTTTTTGTATGAAAGGTGCTATACAACGTAAACGTATAAGTTTATTATTTATTATTATTATTATTATTATTATTATTATCCCAGGTCACCGAAAACGAATGCTGATTTAGTTATTAGCACATCATCTCGCACACATATCCAAGCACTGTGACCAGTTCTCCAGTCAGCTTGTACAGAGACGGAACCTTGACCTTCTGGATAGAAAGAGCTCGACTAACATTGCTAATGATAAGTGGGGGAATAGGGCTAGAGTTCCAACAAATCTGAACGATCCCTTTTTAAGCTACAGTTTCCAGGGAAGGTTGAGGACACGACATGTTGTTCTAACTAACGGTCTCCTTCACGCCGTCTGCAGTCACCACCGGACGGAAGGCCATGACCATCGTGCTCTCCTTCATGTTCTTCTCAAAGCCTTTCACCTTCCAGTAAGTGTCCTGCTCACCTCACTTTGGCCCACTTTGCTCGTTGCTCGTAGAGTTTACACTGTGTCCAGAGATTATCAATATATATTGGTTAAGACCCTGACAGAGAGGATCAATGATGTAGTGGTTAAGACCCTGACAGAGATGATCAATATATATTGGTTAAGACCCTGACAGAGAGGATCAATGATGTAGTGGTTAAGACCCTGACAGAGATGATCAGTGGTGTAGTGGTTAAGACCCTGACAGAGATGATCAATGATGTAGTGGTTAAGACCCTGACAGAGAGGATCAATGATGTAGTGGTTAAGACCCCGACAGAGAGGATCAATGATGTAGTGGTTAAGACCCCGACAGAGAGGATCAATGATGTAGTGGTTAAGACCCTGACAGAGATGATCAGTGGTGTAGTGGTTAAGACCCTGACAGAGATGATCAATGATGTAGTGGTTAAGACCCTGACAGAGAGGATCAATGATGTAGTGGTTAAGACCCTGACAGAGAGGATCAATTATGTAGTGGTTAAGACCCTGACAGAGAGGATCAATGATGTAGTGGTTAAGACCCTGACAGAGAGGATCAATGATGTATTGGTTAAGACCCTGACAGAGATGATCAATGATGTATTGGTTAAGACCCTGACAGAGAGGATCAATGATGTATTGGTTAAGACCCTGACAGAGATGATCAATGATGTAGTGGTTAAGACCCTGACAGAGAGGATCAATGGTGTAGTGGTTAAGACCCTGACAGAGATGATCAGTGGTGTAGTGGTTAAGACCCTGACAGAGATGATCAATGATGTAGTGGTTAAGACCCTGACAGAGATGATCAATGATGTAGTGGTTAAGACCCTGACAGAGATGATCAATGATGTAGTGGTTAAGACCCTGACAGAGATGATCAATGATGTAGTGGTTAAAACCCTGACAGAGATGATCAATGATGTAGTGGTTAAAACCCTGACAGAGAGGATCAATGATGTATTGGTTAAGACCCTGACAGAGATGATCAATGGTGTCGTGGTTAAGACCCTGACAGAGATGATCAATGGTATATTGGTTAAGACCCTGACAGAGATGATCAATGGTATATTGGTTAAGACCCTGACAGAGATGATCAATGGTATATTGGTTAAGACCCTGACAGAGATGATCAATGGTATATTGGTTAAGACCCTGACGGAGAGGATCAATGGTGTAGTGATCAGTGGTTTCCCCAAATGTTGCTGTTTCTTTAAGTGCCCTCCGTGTCCTCCTCTTCAGGTACATCTGGGGCGGCCTGCTGGTCCTGTTCGGCATCTTCCTCAACGTCTACAGTAAGAACAGAGACCGGATGAAGCTTCCCTCCGTCCAGGATCTCCGGAGCTGGCTGGTCAGCGCCAAGAAGGTCCGACTGCTCTCTCAGAACATCTAGGAGAAGAGCCCGACGTGTTGGTGGAGATACACCAGGCATTCCTCTCTCTGTGTGGCACCTCTCTCTGGGGGGGGGGGGTAGTGTGGCACCTCTCTCTGTGTGGCACCTCTCTCTGGGGGGGGTAGTGTGGCACCTCTCTCTGTGTGGCACCTCTCTCTGGGGGGTTGTGTGACACCTCTCTCTGTGTGGCACCTCGCTCTGGGGGGTAGTGTGGCACCTATCTCTCTCTCGCTCTCTGGTGGTAGTGTGCCTCTCTCTCTTTGAGGGTAGTGTGCCCCTCTCTCTCTCTCTCTTTCTCTCTCTCTTTGAGGGTAGTGTGCCTCTCTCTCTTTGAGGGTAGTGTGCCACCTCTCTCTCTCTCTCTTTCTCTCTCTCTTTGAGGGTAGTGTGCCTCTCTCTCTTTGAGGGTAGTGTGCCCCTCTCTCTCTCTCTCTCTCTCTCTCTCTCTCTCTTTGGGGGTAGTGTGCCTCTCTCTCTCTCTCTCTCTCTCTCTCTCTCTATCTCTCTCTCTCTCTCTCTCTCTCTCTCTCTCTCTCTCTCTCTCTCTCTCTCTCTCTCTCTTTGGGGATAGTGTGCCTCTCTCTCTCTCTCTCTCTCTCTCTCTCTCTCTCTCTCTCTCTCTCTCTCTCTCTCTCTCTCTCTCTCTCTCTCTCTCTCTGGGCAGATTGACGATGCCCACCAATCAGCCCCATCACCATTAACATGTGGTAACACTGTGGTGAGGCCAAGGACACACAGGGTGCACACAGCACCACAGAAGCCAGCCTGAGTTCCAACAACAACACACTCGGTACAGAGTACCTATATACTGTATCAAACTAATCACTACCAATACACACAATGAAACCATGGAGGCCATCGGGGCACACCTGATACAGGATGTCCACTTCTTCCTTCCTGTATGGAACGGTCACCGTCAACACAACACAACACAACACAACCAGCGATGTAGTGAGGGTGGGGCAGACGGCGTAGGATGTAGTGAGGGGTGTTGTTGTCCGACACAGGATATGCTCACCTCTCTTTCTCTGGGTTATATGGAGAGTTCCAGCACCCTGTGTACCGTCGACGAACGATAATGTCAGTGGTGTTCAAGGCGTGAAGCGATTCACCCATCTCTCTCTTTGGTTCTATAGAGAACGCCCACTGATCCACCTTAATGACCACCACGATGAACGTGACCATGTCGGGGTGATGACGTCACACAGTAGGCCCCACCTCTTGTACCGCTACTGGTGGATAAAATGGCCGCCTGATCCCAGGCACACGGAACGGGGGCCACATTTGGACACTTCCTTCCACCCGGTCTTAACGTGGCCCTGCTGACGGGCTGACGGGCTCTGAAAGCCCCACGGAAACCTTTTGGTAGGACGACGGACACGGAGGACCTTTTTTTTTTTCTTTTTTTTAAAGACAAAGATAAAAGGGAAGCCGGGTCGTTAGCTAACCAAATAGCACAGTTTTGCACTGTTGACTTGTTGACTTTAACGCTTTAGCGGGTGGAAGGACTGAACCGACGGGAAGGAGTGGTCGACGGGAACGGAGCAGACGGGGTTAATGAATCGTGTCCGCAATGAATGTGTCCTGTAACCTTCCCCCCCACTGGAAGGGAAATGGCGCCCACTTTAAGTATTCACTTATATTCTTCCTGTGATGTCATCTGGGTTTAAAATCCATCTCTGCTCCATGAATGGGCCTCTGAATTTGTGAGGCCGTAAAATGTTTGTCTGAGCTATTACACACAAATGAGTTTTAAATGCTGATTCCAAGCTGTTAGCAACACTGGAATATAAACCACATTTAGGTGAGAGAACTCTGCTTAATATTTTAGTAATACTAGAACATAACCTCATATGGGTGTTAAAATTCAATATAATATTTTTGTCAGAGCCCCCTTCATTGTCTATGAAGCGCCCCCCAGATTTTACATCCCAGTGACATCACTGATTAGAGGGTTCTCTCTGATGTCTAGCTTTAGGAGAGAGAGGTGTGTTCGTGCTCACAAATACAGACTGAACTGTCCTGGGGCCCAGGAAGAATGTACGTGAATTATGACAATGTAAGCATTCCCCTTTTTTTAAATACAAAGAAAAAAATACATATTCATAAGGAAAGGGTTGTATTTTATTTTCACCCGCATGTGCCAGAGCAACCGAGAAGGTTTTACTCGATCATTGTCTTGGTAGAAGTGGTGTGGTATATATGTAATTTATATATGATTGTGCTCTAAGAATACATGTGATCATGGGGGGCGGAGCCTGCGTGCTCTTAATGTTTAGCAACATGTCCACTGCCATCGTTTGTAACCATTTGATTGGGTGATAAGGTATCGCTCTTTTTACATTAAAAACAAAACAGGGACATTTGTTGAAAAGTGTATGTGTGTGCATATTTACATTATTTGCACAATGTTTGTGTGTAATGTTTGTGTGTGTGCACGTTTGCACACGATCATGCATATTCTCCACTTGCACAACCTGAAAGTAGGCACTTCCGGCTGACTTCAGGTTGCGAATGGTACTTCCTGTCCCATCCAAATACATTGTTTTTAGCTACTTTTCTCCCGTTATTTAAACGACTTTGTCGTCACAGAGAGGTAATGAAACGTTTGTATTATTATAGTATAGAATGTATTTAATAAGCAAACGTTTGTCAGCAGGGTTTTTGGGCTGTATTTCATGTAAAAACGTTTACTGTTAGTTTACTTGCTCACGCTAATTAAGGCTAATGCTGGCTAACAGGAGCTAGCGCAAGAAACGACGCCGCAAAGTATTGTTTATAGTGCATTTCTTGCCACCTTATAGCATTTGTACATTTGTATGACAGTCTATAATGCTCCCGTGAGGTTTTTCCGGACGTTTTGGTAATGATTTTCACTATAAAATCATATTTCTAAATGACAGGAAGTTGATAAACTGGCCGGAATAGCTTTGAGCTAACGATCTTTGCCGATACATTCCATTCTAAACGTAACGATAGTTGTTCAAAACATTACCTGTCTATATCATTTGTTCCTCAACGTTATATAGACAGGTAATGTTTTGTAAACTAACTGCAGCCTGCTACAGTTAGAAGCTAACGTTAGCCAGCAAGCTGCAGCCTGCTACAGTTAGAAGCTAATGTTGAGGAACAAATTATATAGACAGGTAATGTTGGCCGATCCATAGATGTGTGACTTGGCCATAAGGATTTGGATAGTCGACTTTGATTGGCTGATAGTCGACTAATAGTCGACTACCCCCCCGAATGAATGCTAAAGTATGCAATTGATACATCTTGATATTTGTCTACTCTAGTGTGTTCATTAGATGAGTGAAATCCTCTTTCAGTGCCTTCAGTGTTTTCTTAGGCAGTTAGCATTGCTGGTATGCGTACCATTAGCGTTAGCCACGCTTCTAGGCCTCTTTGCTTTTGGAAAAAATTATACAAAATTATTATTATATATATATTTTTGCATTCGACTAAGAGGTTGGCAGTCGACTACGTCTCCTTTCGATCGATTAGTCGACTATTCAACTAATCGGGGTCAGATGTCATTTATATTCTATATTCATATTGCATGTGACCGGATGTGAAAATTCACTACTGTATCTCCAAAAAGCCCTGTAAATCATCTGCCCTTTGTTAATTTGCTTAGATTTCTAGTACACCTGATCTCAAGAAGGTGCTGAATGAGCTCAATGACAATGTTCCATGCCTGGTCAATGTTAGCATGGTGGCATTCACTATCAAAGATGAAGGGGGAAAAAACATAATAATAATAATTTATATTCTCCTTTGGTTCATTACAATTTACTCAAGCCTAGTAACAGACACAATATTTCTGACACTGGGAATACATTCCCTGAGGTCCATAGATGTCCATAGATACCAATAACATGCAAATGGACCATGTCGAAGTGGAGCAATCTTCCATTTACTTGGGTATGTATGGCACATTTTCAGAAAATATGGCTCTGGCTTACCTCCTACTGGAGTGGAATCCTGCTACCAGGCACGGTGGCGCTATTCTCAAAACTCCACATTGGTAGATCTTGGTGAACTAATGCCTCGCAACAAATATCACACTGATTGGCCAGATAGTGGTGCGATAATCACAGATCAAAATGTACAACTTTGACAAGAAATAACTTACACCACGTCAAATTGACACAAGATTTACACATTTCCAGCTATCCTTGGTCTCTACAAGGATAGGGGGGTGACAGGTGGCCCAGGAGGTAGAGCGGTTGTCTGGCAATCGGAAGGTTCCTGGTTCGATTCCAGATCCTCCCAACAGCATGTCAAAGTGTACTTAACCCCTAACTGCTTCTGATGAGCAGGGTTGCGACTACCGTTGGTGTGTGAATGTGTAAGTGAATGTGAGGTATAAACTAAATAAAAGCACTATATAAATGCAGTAAATTTGCCAAATACGACTTGGCAGGGTCTTGGCAGTGGGAGACAACTCTTTAACTTTAATGTTACTCAATGTTAATGTTACTCAGCTTTACATCTACACACATTTTATTATCATAATACACCTACTGTCTAAGCTAATAGTGTGGTAGTTATTCATCAGATGCTACAGTCTAAGCTAATCGTTTGTAGATATTTATCAGATGCTACAGTCTAAGCTAATCGTGTGGTAGTTATTCATCAGATGCTACAGTCTAAGCTAATCGTGTGGTAGATATTCATCAGATGCTACTGTCTAAGCTAATCGTTTGTAGATATTCATCAGATGCTACAGTCTAAGCTAATCGTGTGGTAGTTATTCATCAGATGCTACAGTCTAAGCTAATCGTGTGGTAGTTATTCATCAGATGCTACAGTTTAAGCTAATCGTTTGTAGTTATTCATCAGATGCTACTGTCTAAGCTAATCATGTGGTAGATATTCATCAGATGCTACAGTCTAAGCTAATCGTTTGTAGATATTCATCAGATGCTACAGTCTAAGCTAATCGTTTGTAGATATTCATCAGATGCTACAGTCTAAGCTAATCGTTTGTAGATATTCATCAGATGCTACAGTTTAAGCTAATCGTTTGTAGTTATTCATCAGATGCTACAGTCTAAGCTAATCGTGTGGTAGTTATTCATCAGATGCTACAGTCTAAGCTAATCGTTTGTAGATATTCATCAGATGCTACAGTCTCTAAGCTAATCGTTTGTAGTTATTCATCAGATGCTACAGTCTCTAAGCTAATCGTTTGTAGTTATTCATCAGATTCTACAGTCTAAGCTAATCGTTTGTAGATATTCATCAGATGCTACAGTCTCTAAGCTAATCGCGTGGTAGATTCATCAGATGCAGGAGGTCTCCGGTGACGCCTCACACGGAGCTAACAGGCTGCCACACGCCATCAGAAGGCAGAACAACAACAGCGATATCCCAAGTTGGCAGGAAATGTTAGGAAAGTCTTTTGTTTCGTCCTTGATGATGATCTCCTGCTTGTGTGTGTGTGTGTGTGTCTTTGTTATGTCCGTGTGTCTCTGGCTCAGCTCCTCGTGGTGTGAAACGACAGAGACTTGCCAGCGCAGCAGGAGGGTACGGAGGACGTGGCTCACAGTGTCGCTCTCCTCTAATGGAGGAGCAGATATTACACTGTTACTGCCATGCGGGAAACCCAACGCCGGGCCAATTAGTAATTTGGTATTTCATAAAAGCCTGGCAGGTTTCCGCGGGATGATGACACACTGACAGGGCTGCTCTCTTCTCCGGGGGCCAAGGGCTCCCAGCTACAGGACTGCTGGAACACACACAGGCGTGCGCACACACACACACAGGCACGCATATACACAAGCAGGCACGCACACACACACAGGCACGCATTTACACACACAGGCACGCATTTACACACACAGGCACGCATTTACACACACAGGCACGCATTTACACACACAGGCACGCATTTACACACACAGGCACGCATTTACACACACGCATAATAATAATAATAATAATTCATTTATTTTGTATAGCGCTTTTCAAGGACCCAAAGTCGCTGACAATAGGCAAATGCCCTCAGCTAGAATACGCATTCAATCAATGTTATAAGACATTGATATCAGGAGCTATCTGTAGCTACTGCTAGCCCGGTAGATAACGTTAAGACAATTTAGTTTACTGGGACAGATCGACTAACGTGAGCTAGCTAACGCGAGCTAACGAGGGAACGGAGGTATTACGCACTCGACTATTGCTGGAGCATTTGTTGATATCAGCAGCTATCAGTAGCTAGCCAGCTAGATACCGTTAGACAATGCCTCGTCATGTATTAAACTAAAAGTGAATAGTTGACTGGGTCATTGTTTAAACAGTAACGGAGGTCCGCTCTTCTAGAGCATACTGCCTGTGTTGACATGAGCACTGCGAGCAGAAGCCCTTAGCCAATAGTATCCCGCTGCAGGGCTGGGCGGATATGACTCGTTGCCACGTTTTTTTTCAAAATAAGAGTATCATACGAACCTAATTGTTGCTAACTGCCAGAGCCATCGATATTATGACTGGAGATGCGCTTGGGGCGGAAATGAGACCCGCACAGATTTTCAAAATAAGAGTATCGTTATGAACTTGATTGATTACACGTCACACGGCGGGCAGCCCTCTAAGTGTCAAGCGCCAACGGTAAAAACTGACCGCCCCTGGCGGGCGGCGGGCTTTAGTTTCGGTCCCTGAGTGAAAGGGTTTTAAAGGGATAGTTCAAATAGTTTATTTTACATTAAATTGTATGAAATACTTAAGCTGACTTTGCCGAGTCCTGTGGTGGAAGTGCTGGCCGTGTTCTGAACGAGGTCCGGTAGTAACAGTTTTAAGCCACAACACCACACCAGAATACCCTGAACACATTTAACCCTTTCACTGCCACACTGCCAAAATGGTTAATCCTTTCACTGCGACAATACATCAGGTTAACCCTTTCACTGCCACACGACAACGGGCTAATCCTTTCACAACCACACTACAGAAGGTTAATCCTTTCACTGCCACACTACAGACTGTTTACCGTCTGTAGTGTGGTAGTGAAAGGTTAACCGTCTGTAGTGTGGTAGTGAAAGGGTTAAAGGAACACACCAACATTATGGGAAATGCACTACCATCTTCTCCAGAGTCAGACAAGAAGAACTTCCTCTCTGTGCGTTCAGTAGAACGCTATCCGACTGCAAGCTAGCCTAACTTGGCACAAATGAATGGAGGCGGATACAGACCTATATTCTAGCGTAACACCTAGAGGTGTGTTTTTGCGAGAGGTGTTTTTGGCCAACAGCTACTGTAGGCTAGCTGTTCCGTATTCGCTTCCATTAATTTGTGCTAAGCCGGATAGCTTTCTACTGAACGCACAGAGAGGAAAACTGGTATCCATCTTCTTGTCTCTCTCTGGGGAAGACGGTAAGCACATGTCCTATAATGTCAGCGTGTTCCTTTTAAGGGTTTTGTTTCAAGAACTGGAAAAGAAAAGAAGTCTTTCAACAACTTCACATCCAGTGAAAATGCAGAATTTCCCTCGTGATAAATAAAGTATTTCTAAATAAATTAAAGTGTCTGAATGAAAGCATTCTAATAGTGATGTCATAGTGACTACTGGTCGTTGAGAGCTACAGTATATAGTTCTAGAATTCGTTGGGAGCTACAGTATATAGTTCTAGAATTCCAAGATATAAGTCGGAGGAATCTCACACCACAAAGGGTTAAAAAGAGGACGTGTTTCAGCCTCGTTGTGGGGCGACTGACTTGCTTGTGTTTATTTTCTCATCATATGTCTCCTGCTGTCAATGTGCACCAAGAAATAATATTATTATTAATAATAATATTATGGGCTGGACAAATGTTCTGAGGGAGGGCATTAAACTTGCATCAAGCTTGATCTTCAGCCCCTTTTACACATGTGGTCATATTTCCATGCTCTAAAACAATATTTGTGTGTGTTTCAGGTGTGATGCTTATATCCCTAGCATTATGTGCGGACGCTGCCATTGGGAACGTGCAGGAGAAAGCAATGAAGCTCCATAATGGCTCCAACTCTGAAATGGTACAAATTCTTACTACGCTGACGACACAGTACAATTCAAACTGCACTGACGACACAGTACAATTCAAACTACACCGACTACACAGTGCAATTCAAACTACGCTGACGACACAGTGCAATTCAAACTACGCTGACGACACAGTACAATTCAAACTACACTGAATACACAGTACAATTCAAACTACACAGTACAATTCAAACTACGCTGACAACACAGTGATGTAACTGGTATGGACTGGTTTGTGTGTGTGATGTGACTGGTTTGTACTGGTTTGTGTGTGTGATGTGACTGGTATGTACTGGTTTGTGTGTGTGATGTGACTGGTATGTACTGGTTTGTGTGTGTGATGTGACTGGTATGTACTGGTTTGTGTGTGTGATGTGACTGGTTTGTACTGGTTTGTGTGTGTGATGTGACTGGTATGTACTGGTTTGTGTGTGTGATGTGACTGGTTTGTACTGGTTTGTGTGTGTGATGTGACTGGTATGTACTGGTTTGTACTGGTTTGTGTGTGTGATGTGACTGGTTTGTACTGGTTTGTGTGTGTGATGTGACTGGTTTGTACTGGTTTGTGTGTGTGATGTGACTGGTATGTACTGGTTTGTGTGTGTGATGTGACTGGTTTGTACTGGTTTGTGTGTGTGATGTGACTGGTATGTACTGGTTTGTACTGGTTTGTGTGTGTGATGTGACTGGTATGTACTGGTTTGTGTGTGTGATGTGACTGGTATGTACTGGTTTGTGTGTGTGATGTGACTGGTATGTACTGGTTTGTGTGTGTGATGTGACTGGTTTGTACTGGTTTGTGTGTGTGATGTGACTGGTTTGTACTGGTTTGTGTGTGTGATGTGACTGGTATGTACTGGTATGTACTGGTTTGTGTGTGTTATGTGACTGGTCTGTACTGGTTTGTGTCTGTGATGTGACTGGTATGTACTGGTTTGTGTCTGTGATGTGACTGGTTTGTACTGGTTTGTGTGTGTGATGTGACTGGTGTGTACTGGTTTGTACTGGTTTGTACTGGTTTGTGTGTGTGATGTGACTGGTGTGTACTGGTTTGTACTGGTTTGTACTGGTTTGTGTGTGTGATGTGACTGGTTTGTACTGGTTTGTGTTGCAGGTGCTGTACTCGTACTCCATCGGCTTCCTGTACATCCTGACGGGCCTGTTCATGGTGGGGGGTCTGGGCCCTGCAGTAGCCTTCTGTTCAGAGGTCAGAGGTCGCCTGACGACAGGACTATGAATTCACATTCAATGTATTTTGTTTTGCATGCTGTTTTGTTTTCCCATCTCTACTCCCTGGCGCCAGCGTTTTCAGACCGTTTTAACTGTTTGTTATCGCCATCGTATATTCTATGTATGTTGTATGCATTGTATTTTATTTTTCAACATAATGAAACAAATCTTTAATCTGGCATCATCCAATGTTTGGTGATTCTGTTCCTGGTGATGGATGCAAATTAGCGCATATTTAATTAGGTAACGCCTATTTTGCATAATATATAAACATAAAATCTCAGAAAACTTGCAATACATTTTTTCTTAGTTGGGAACGTTTTATAGTGATATCTATTAAAATATAATATTTGCCTCTTCGCCTCTAGGCTGTCTCGCCTTAACCCTTTCACTGTCACACGACAGAAGGTTAGCCCTTTGGTATCACACAACCGACGGCGATGCTCCATCATTAGCATCATTAGCTCCGCGGTTGTGTGATAGTAAAGGGCTAACCTTCTGTATTGCCACAGTGAACGGGTTAACCGGCTGTCGTGTGGCAGTGAAAGTAACTCCCCCTGAACCCTCTGTCCCCTCAGCATCCCGTGACGACGTACGGCTACGCGTTCTTCTTCTCCCTGACGGGTTACTTCGGCATCTCCTTCGTGTTGGCGCTGATCAAACTCTTCGGAGCCCTGGTGGCAGTCACGGGTGAGATCTGCTATTATTCTATTCAGTTCAGTTCTGCTCTATCCTATTATGTTATCTACTATTATGATTTACCAAACGGAGAAGGTAAAGACGACTTTAAACTGTTAAAACGGTAATCCAGAACTGTTTTATTGCACTGTAAAAACATTTGTATGTGTCTGTCTGCACTTCATGTGCTCATTTTATATCTATTCTATTCTACTATTTTATTGCACTGCACTATTTTACTCTGTCTATTCTATCGTATTATTTTTATTATTGTCTATTTTTTAAACTGAATCAAACCATAAACAAGGTGGCCTGTTGGGATGTTAAGATCCTAATGTGAGAAACTGTGATTTTATATGTCTGCACTTTATGTGCTCATTGTATGTCTGTCTTTTTCTGTTGTGAAGCACTTTGAGCTGCAGTTTTTGTATGAAAGGTGCTATACAACGTAAACGTATAAGTTTATTATTTATTATTAACTATTATTATTATCCCAGGTCACCGAAAACGAATGCTGATTTAGTGAGCACATCATCTCGCACACACATCCAAGCACTGTGACCAGTTCTCCAGTCAGCTTGTACACAGACAGAACCTTGACCTTCTGGATAGAAAGAGCTCGACTAACATTGCTAATGACAAGTGGGGGAATAGGGCTAGAGTTCCAACAAATCTGAACGATCCCTTTTTAAGCTACAGTTTCCAGAGAAGGTTGAGGACGCGACATGTTGTTCTAACTAACGGTCTCCTTCACGCCGTCTGCAGTCACCACCGGACGGAAGGCCATGACCATCGTGCTCTCCTTCATGTTCTTCTCAGGTTAAGACCCTGACAGAGATGATCAATGATGTAGTGGTTAAGACCCTGACAGAGAGGATCAATGATGTAGTGGTTAAGACCCTGACAGAGAGGATCAATGATGTAGTGGTTAAGACCCTGACAGAGAGGATCAATGATGTATTGGTTAAGACCCTGACAGAGATGATCAATGATGTAGTGGTTAAGACCCTGACAGAGAGGATCAATGGTGTAGTGGTTAAGACCCTGACAGAGATGATCAGTGGTGTAGTGGTTAAGACCCTGACAGAGATGATCAATGATGTAGTGGTTAAGACCCTGACAGAGATGATCATTGGTGTAGTGGTTAAGACCCTGACAGAGATGATCAATGATGTAGTGGTTAAGACCCTGACAGAGATGATCAATGATGTAGTGGTTAAGACCCTGACAGAGATGATCAATGATGTAGTGGTTAAAACCCTGACAGAGATGATCAATGATGTAGTGGTTAAGACCCTGACAGAGAGGATCAATGATGTAGTGGTTAAGACCCTGACAGAGATGATCAATGGTATATTGGTTAAGACCCTGACAGAGATGATCAATGGTATATTGGTTAAGACCCTGACAGAGATGATCAATGGTATATTGGTTAAGACCCTGACAGAGATGATCAATGGTATATTGGTTAAGACCCTGACAGAGAGGATCAATGGTGTAGTGGTTAAGACCCTGACAGAGATGATCAGTGGTGTAGTGGTTAAGACCCTGACAGAGATGATCAATGGTGTATTGGTTAAGACCCTGACGGAGAGGATCAATGGTGTAGTGATCAGTGGTTTCCCCAAATGTTGCTGTTTCTTGAAGTGCCCTCCATGTCCTCCTCTTCAGGTACATCTGGGGCGGCCTGCTGGTCCTGTTCGGCATCTTCCTCAACGTCTACAGTAAGAACAGAGACCGGATGAAGCTTCCCTCCGTCCAGGATCTCCGGAGCTGGCTGGTCAGCGCCAAGAAGGTCCGACTGCTCTCTCAGAACATCTAGGAGAAGAGACCAACGTGTTGGTGGAGATACACCAGGCATTCCTCTCTCTGTGTGGCACCTCTCTCTGGGGGGGGGTAGTGTGGCACCTCTCTCTGTGTGGCACCTCTCTCTGGGGGGGGTAGTGTGGCACCTCTCTCTCTCTCTCTCTCTCTCTCTCTCTCTCTCTTTGAGGGTAGTGTGCCTCTCTCTCTTTGAGGGTAGTGTGCCCCTCTCTCTCTCTCTCTCTCTCTCTCTCTCTCTATCTCTCTCTCTCTCCGGGCAGATTGACGATGCCCACCAATCAGCCCCATCACCATTAACATGTGGTAACACTGTGGTGTGGTGCTGAGGCCAAGGACACACAGGGTGCACACAGCACCACAGAAGCCAGCCTGAGTTCCAACAACAACACACTCGGTACAGAGTACCTATATACTGTATCAAACTAATCACTACCAATACACACAATGAAACCATGGAGGCCATCGGGGCATACCTGATACAGGATGTCCACTTCTTCCTGCCTGTATGGAACGGTTACCGTCAACACAACACAACACAACACAACCAGCGATGTAGTGAGGGTGGGGCAGACGGCATAGGATGTAGTGAGGGGTGTTGTTGTCCGACACAGGATATGCTCACCTCTCTTTCTCTGGGTTATATGCAGAGTTCCAGCACCCTGTGTACCGTCGACGGACGATAATGTCAGTGGTGTTCAAGGCGTGAAGCGATTCACCCATCATCTCTCTTTGGTTCTATAGAGAACGCCCACCGATCCACCTTAATGACCACCAATGAACATGACCATGTCGGGGTGATGGACGTCCCAGTAGGCCCCACCTCTTGTACCGCTACTGGTGGATAAAATGGCCGCCTGATCCCAGGCACACGGAACGGGGACCACATTTGGACACTTCCACCCGGTCTTAACGTGGCCCTGCTGACGGGCTGACGGGCTCTGAAAGCCCCACGGAAACCTTTTGGTAGGACGACGGACACGGGGGACTTTTTTTTTTTTTTTTTAAGACAAAGATAAAAGGGAAGCCGGGTCGTTAGCTAACCAAATAGCACAGTTTTGCACTGTTGACTTGTTGACTTTAACGCTTTAGCGGGTGGAAGGACTGAACCGACGGGAAGGAGTGGTCGACAGGGACGGAGCAGACGGGGTTAATGAATCGTGTCCGCAATGAATGTGTCCTGTGACCTTCCCCTCCCACTGGAAGGGAAATGGCGGCCATTTTAAGTATTCACTTATATTCTTCCTGTGATGTCATCTGGGTTTAAAATCCACCTCTGCTCCATGGATGGGCCTCTGAATTTGTGAGGCCGTAAAATGTTTGTCTGAGCTATTACACACAAATGAGTTTTAAATGCTGGTTCCAAGCTGTTAGCAAAACTGGAATATAAACCACATTTAGGTGAGAGAACTCTGCTTAATATTTTAGTAATACTAGAACATAACCTCATATGGGTGTTAAAATTCAATATAATATTTTTGTCAGAGCCCCCTTCATTGTCTATGAAGCGCCCCCCAGATTTTACATCCCAGTGACATCACTGATTAGAGGGTTCTCTCTGATGTCTAGCTTTAGGAGAGAGAGGTGTGTTCATGCTCACAAATACAGACTGAACTGTCCTGGGGCCCAGGAAGAATGTACGTGAATTATGACAATGTAAGCATTCCCCTTTTTTTAAATACAAAGAAAAAAATACATATTCATAAGGAAAGGGTTGTATTTTATTTTCACCCGCATGTGCCAGAGCAACCGAGAAGGTTTTACTCGATCATTGTCTTGGTAGAAGTGGTGTGGTATATATGTAATTTATATATGATTGTGCTCTAAGAATACATGTGATCATGGGGGCGGAGCCTGCGTGCTCTTAATGTTTAGCAACATATCCACTGCCATCGTTTGTAACCATTTGATTGGGTGATAAGGTATCGCTCTTTTTACATTAAAAACAAAACAGGGACATTTGTTGAAAAGTGTATGTGTGTGCATATTTACATTATTTGCACAATGTTTGTGTGTAATGTTTGTGTGTGTGCACGTTTGCACACGATCATGCATATTCTCCACTTGCACAACCTGAAAGTAGGCACTTCCGGCTGACTTCAGGTTGCGAATGGTACTTCCTGTCCCATCCAAATACATTGTTTTTAGCTACTTTTCTCCCGTTATTTAAACGACTTTGTCGTCACAGAGAGGTAATGAAACGTTTGTATTATTATAGTATAGAATGTATTTAATAAGCAAACGTTTGTCAGCAGGGTTTTTGGGCTGTATTTCATGTAAAAACGTTTACTGTTAGTTTACTTGCTCACGCTAATTAAGGCTAATGCTGGCTAACAGGAGCTAGCGCAAGAAACGACGCAGCAAAGTATTGTTTATAGTGCATTTCTTGCCACCTTATAGCATTTGTACATTTGTATGACAGTCTATAATGCTCCCGTGAGGTTTTTCCGGACGTTTTGGTAATGATTTTCACTATAAAATCATATTTCTAAATGACAGGAAGTTGATAAACTGGCCGGAATAGCTTTGAGCTAACGATCTTTGCCGATACATTCCATTCTAAACGTAACGATAGTTGTTCAAAACATTACCTGTCTATATCATTTGTTCCTCAACGTTATATAGACAGGTAATGTTTTGTAAACTAACTGCAGCCTGCTACAGTTAGAAGCTAACGTTAGCCAGCAAGCTGCAGCCTGCTACAGTTAGAAGCTAACGTTAGCCAGCAAGCTGCAGCCTGCTACAGTTAGAAGCTAATGTTGAGGAACAAATTATATAGACAGGTAATGTTGGCCGATCCATAGATGTGTGACTTGGCCATAAGGATTTGGATAGTCGACTTTGATTGGCTGATAGTCGACTAATAGTCGACTACCCCCCCGAATGAATGCTAAAGCATGCAATTGATGCATCTTGATATTTGTCTACTCTAGTGTGTTCATTAGATGAGTGAAATCCTCTTTCAGTGCCTTCAGTGTTTTCTTAGGCAGTTAGCATTGCTGGTATGCGTACCATTAGCGTTAGCCACGCTTCTAGGCCTCTTTGCTTTTGGAAAAAATGATACAAAAAAATTATTATATATATATTTTTGCATTCGACTAAGAGGTTGGCAGTCGACTACGTCTCCTTTCGATCGATTAGTCGACTATTCAACTAATCGGGGTCAGATGTCATTTATATTCTATATTCATATTGCATGTGACCGGATGTGAAAATTCACTACTGTATCTCCAAAAAGCCCTGTAAATCATCTGCCCTTTGTTAATTTGCTTAGATTTCTAGTACACCTGATCTCAAGAAGGTGCTGAATGAGCTCAATGACAATGTTCCATGCCTGGTCAATGTTAGCATGGTGGCATTCACTATCAAAGATGAAGGGGGAAAAAACATAATAATAATAATTTATATTCTCCTTTGGTTCATTACAATTTACTCAAGCCTAGTAACAGACACAATATTTCTGACACTGGGAATACATTCCCTGAGGTCCATAGATACCAATAACATGCAAATGGACAATGTCGAAGTGGAGCAATCTTCCATTTACTTGGGTATGTATGGCACATTTTCAGAAAATATGGCTCTGGCTTACCTCCTACTGGAGTGGAATCCTGCTACCAGGCACGGTGGCGCTATTCTCAAAACTCCACATTGGTAGATCTTGGTGAACTAATGCCTCGCAACAAATATCACACTGATTGGCCAGATAGTGGTGCGATAATCACAGATCAAAATGTACAACTTTGACAAGAAATAACTTTTACACCACGTCAAATTGACACAAGATTTACACATTTCCAGCTATCCTTGGTCTCTACAAGGATAGGGGGGTGACAGGTGGCCCAGGAGGTAGAGCGGTTGTCTGGCAATCGGAAGGTTCCTGGTTCGATTCCAGATCCTCCCAACAGCATGTCAAACTGCTTCTGATGAGCAGGGTTGCGACTACCGTCGGTGTGTGAATGTGTAAGTGAATGTGAGGTATAAACTAAATAAAAGCACTATATAAATGCAGTAAATTTGCCAAATACGACTTGGCAGGGTCTTGGCAGTGGGAGACAACTCTTTAACTTTAATGTTACTCAATGTTAATGTTACTCAGCTTTACATCTACACACATTTTATTATCATAATACACCTACTGTCTAAGCTAATCATGTGGTAGTTATTCATCAGATGCTACAGTCTAAGCTAATCGTTTGGTAGATATTCATCAGATGCTACAGTCTAAGCTAATCGTGTGGTAGATATTCATCAGATGCTACAGTCTAAGCTAATCGTGTGGTAGGCAGTGTTGGGCAAGTTACTCTTAAAAAGTAACTAGTTACAGTTACTAGTTACTTCTTCCAACTAAATTACTTACTCAGTTACAAATTATAAAAGTAACTAGTTACTTCAGAAAGTAACTATTGCGTTACTTTCAAGTAAATTTGTTACATAAACATCATACACAAATCTAAACTATTTTAATGTTGCTGTGGGACAAAGTGAGACTAGCCTCCAATCAAATGCCATGTATGTAGATATTATGATTACTATGTTTATATAGTGGATCATACAAATACAAACACAATAGCTGTTTTGGAACTTTTGATATGTATTGCCCCTCAACAGGCCACAACTGGGCAACATTAAATACGAGATTACTCGTTACTGAAAAAACTAACGCGTTATTCCCATCACTGGATGTCATAGTATGATGTCATAATAGAACATTCTAGAACATTTGTGATGTCACAGTATGATGTCATAATAGTACATTCTAGAACATTCTAGAACATTTGTGATGTCACAGTATGATTTTCATAATCAAACATTCTAGAACATTTGTGATGTCACAGTATGATGTCATATCAAACATTCTAGAACATTTGTGATGTCACAGTATGATGTAATAATCAAACACTAGAACATTTGTGATGTCACAGTATGATGTCATAATCAAACATTCTAGAACATTTGTGATGTCACAGTATGATGTCATAATAGAACATTCTAGAACATTTGGTACAGTATATATTCAACAATTCTCTGATCAAGGTGGAGGGATATGGGTCAAGGAGTGATAGGGTGAAGATGTGTAGACTGAGGCTGGGGCACTGTGGGTTGAACAGTAGCTTGTTCATTGTGGGCAAACATCCAGATGGGGTGTGTGAATGTGGAGAGACTGAAACTGTCGGGCATGTCTTCCTAAAATGTGAAAGGTATAGGAAAGAGAGGGAAATCTTTTATAAAAGTCTGGTAGAGCTGGGAGTATCTTCCTTCTCTCTTAAATCATTCTTTGGCATGGATAATGAGAACCACCAGTTGATCACAGAGGCAGTGCTGACATTTCTGCATGCTTCAGAGTTGTACCAGAGGATATAGCGTTAGTGTATGTATTAGTATTGGACAGGCAAGAGGAGCAGAGAAGAAGGAGAAAGTGTGAGTTGAAGAGGCCTAAAGATGGAACACCACTAGTGTAGTATAAGAAATGAGGAGGGAAGAAATACGCCAAGAAAGAAGAAGAAGAAGAAGAAGAAGAAGAAGAAGAGATCATCAAAAGAAGTGCGGAGGGCAGTAATACGCCACGATGCGTCTAATCTGCCGGAAATTCAAAAGAAGAAGAAGAAGAAGTTCTCAGATCGCAGAAGACCAAGTGAAGATCTCACTTGTTGTTTCCGGCTACTTGTCTGTAAGCTTGAATATATTCTGTAGATACAATTTAAAATCCCCACATGGAAAAGGAAACAATGTCCTGTACAATCCTTAATGACCTGCGTCTGGAGGGAAGGGTCTGTGATGTGGTTATTAAAGTCAACAGCACTGAGTTGAATGCCCACAAGGCCCTCCTGTGTGACTGCAGTGACTATTTCAGGTAAGTTTAGCTTGGTTCAGGTTAGCTTGGTTCAGGTTAGCTTTGTTAGTAAACAGATACCATACTGTACTTTTACTGTAAACAGATACTATACTGCACTTCTACTGTAAACAGATACTATACTGTACTTATACTGTAAAAAGATACTGCACTTCTACTGTAAACAGATAATATACTTCTACTGTAAACATATACTATACTGTACTTCTACTGTAAACAGATACTATACTCTACTTCTACTGTAAAAAGATACTATACTTCTACTGTGCTAAGACCCTATACTTCTACAGTGAAAATATATTACTACTAGGTAGGGCTGCAACTAATGACTAATTTGGTAGTCGACTAATCTGCTGATTATTTTTTCGATTAGTCGACTAATCGAAAACCAATGTTAAAAAAATAAATAAAAATAAAAAAATTTAATTACCCATCTTTGTGAAAGTGGCTTCTCAGCTCTGGTCCAGCTGAAGACAGAGCAGAGGAACAGATTGGACATTGAGCATGACCTCAGAGTTGCTTGTCTACCATCACCCCAGACTTTGAGACTCTTGTCAGGACCAAACAACAACATCATAACATGATGATCCCATAGCAAATTAAAATAATGACTCATGAAACATTTGAATTTGGATCTTTAAGCCACTTTAAATGAAAATGTATTTGAAGAACAATACAGCAATCACTCATAACAAGATAAATAAATTAAATAATACAAATTAAAGTGGAAGTGTACTTTAAATAACTTTTGTTTGCTGTGTGTGAGAGGAGTCCGTGTGTGTGTGTATGTGTGTGTGTCTTACTCTGATCGCTGTGTGAGTGAGAGGAGTGTGTGTACTGTGTAATTTGTGTGTGTGTCTTACTCTGATCGCTGTGTGAGTGAGAGGTGTGTACTGTGTAATTTGTGTATGTGTGTGTGTCTTACTCTGATCGCTGTGTGTGAGTGAGAGGAGTGTGAATGTGTGTGTGTCTTACTCTGATCGCTGTGTGTGAGAGAGAGGAGTGTGAATGTGTGTGTGTCTTACTCTGATCGCTGTGTGTGAGTGAGAGGAGTGTGTATGTGTGTGTGTCTTACTCTGATCGCTGTGTGTGAGTGAAAGGAGTGTGTATGTGTGTGTCTTACTCTGATCGCTGTGTGTGAGTGAGAGGAGTGCGTGTGTAATGTATTGTGTGTCTAGTCTGATCATCATCTCCTGCAGGGGAACAATGTTTTCAATGTCCAAAATTTGCTATGGGATCATCATGTTATGATGTTGTCTGGAACCCTGAGAAGCCACTCTCACAAATAAGTATAATAAATATATATATTTTTTTATCATTCCATTTGGGCTGTGGGGGTGCTTAATGTCTGAAGGAGTCGACCGAAGGCTTGTTGTCCTCTGCAAAAGCATGCAATTGGTCCACTGATGGATACATCTTGATATTTGTCTAGTCTAGTGTGTTCATTAGATGGGTGAAATCCTCGTTCAGTACCTCTGTGCCTGTTTTCTTAGGCAGTTGGCCTCTGGTATGCGTGCTATTAGCGTTAGCCACGCTTCTAAGAGGTTGGCAGTCGACTACGGCTCTTTTCGACCGATTAGTCGACTATTCAACTAATAGGGGTCAGCCCTAATTACTACACAGGACAGAATGTTGCTTACTGTTTACTCATCAGATATCTCTATACTCTGCGTCCCACAGAGCCCTCTTCACTCGCTGGAGCGACTCAGAGAAAGCAGTCTACAGTATCCCTGGGGTGTCCCCGGGTATGATGCAGCTCATCATAGAGTACGCCTACACACGCTTTGTGCTGGTGACAGCAGAGAACGTGAAAGAGCTTCTGGTGGCTGCAGACCAGCTTCGCGTCACTGGCATAGTAGGAGCGTGCTCTGACTTCCTAGAAGGCCAGCTGTCTCTGGAAAACTGTGTCGGCATCTGGAGGTTCACGGACATCTACTGCTGCCCTGACCTGAGGCGCAAGGGCCATCTCTTCATCGTGTGCCACTTTGAGGAGATGTTGCACGTCTCACAGGAGTTTGTGGAGCTGTCCCCGCAGCAACTGGTGGACATCATCGAGAGAGATGATCTGAACGTGAAGAGCGAGGAGACGGTGTTCGAGGCCGTCCTCCGTTGGATCGACCACTCCCGTGAGGAGCGTAAAACACACATCCCTTTGCTGCTGCCCAAGGTAACTAATTGTATTACGGATACACAAACATGGTTGCTAGTGCCTGAGCCACATTATTTTTAATTTAATTTTTATTATTTTACTTTTTCTTGTTTGTCTGTCTCTTGTCAAGGTCATTATGATTCATGTTACTGTTATTATTGTTGTCGTCGCTGTTGTCATTGTTATTATTATTATTATTATTATTATTATTATTATTATTATTATTATTATTATTATTATTATTATTATTATTATTATTGTTATTGTTATTGTTATTATTGTAGTGTTATGTTCTGTTTTATGTATGAAAATTAAATAAAAACATTTATAAAATAAAAAAATAAAAATTGTATTACTGTGCATTACATTAAAACAACACTAGGTTCCCTAGTACAGTGGTTCTCAAACATTTGGGTCCAAACTGTTCCCTAGCAACAGAAACCGTCTACAACCGATGTCTAAGGTGTACCCGCTGTCTGCTTGTCTCTTCCCAGGTTCGCATGGGCTTGATGAGGCCTGACTACTTCAGGAACAACGTCCTGAACAACCCTGTGGTGAGGGACAGCCACGACTGCAGGGCCCTCATCCTCAGCGTCCTGAACCCCCCTGGCTCCGACAGGCTCCCAAACCCCCTGACCCGCCCACGCCTGCCCCAGGAGGTCCTATTGGCCATCGGAGGCTATAGTGGAGGCAGCGTGACCATTGACATGGAGGCTTACGATATCCGAGCCGGTGGATGGATGGACGTGAGTGTTGAGGGGGAGAGTCCCCGGTGGGGCCACGGCACCGCTTATCTCCACGGTCTGGTCTACTGCGTCGGTGGCTTGGACTACGCCGGACAGCATCTCAGCAGTGTGAGCACGTTCAACCCCGTCACTCGCAGCTGGCTGCAGGTGGCTCCCATGCACTCACACCGCTGTGGGCTCAGCGTGGTCGTGTTGGACGGCTGTATCTACGCCATGGGAGGGTGGGTCGGAGACAGGATACTGAACACCGCCGAGCGCTACGAGCCTGAAACCAACCAGTGGACAGTGATCTCACCCATGCTGGAGCACAGGAGCCAGGCCGGGGCAGCAGCCCTCCAGGGCAAGGTGGGTGGAACTGAGGGACACAGGGTGCTAGATGAACACAAGGAACGTTAGATCAGAAATCATAAATGTCTTTATTGCCAAGTAAGCTTGCACATACAAAAGATGTGTCTGGGTCCTTTGGTGCATCAACATTAACAGACAATTAAAGTAGAATGAAATCAAATGGAATATATAAACTAAATTAGAATATTCTTTCTTATTACAGGTTTACATCTGTGGTGGCTGGCGTCTGCTCACAGCTGAGTGCTACAGCCCAGACACCGACCAGTGGACTCTGATCGCCCCCATGAGCAGAAGGCGTGCCGGAGTGGGAGTGGCTGCATATGGAGGACAGGTCTATGCGGTAGGTGCACACAGAGACAAATGCTTTATACTAGATATTTTTATCATTTGACTTTCAATGCTTCTGTGATGCCCTCATTTCCCTAAATGGATTAATACAGTGTCTGCCTGCCTGAGCCACACACTAAAACATTCCTCTCATGTGTCCTGTCCTCAGGTGGGAGGGTGGGACGGTAGAAACGACCTGCGTAGCGCGGAGGCCTTCAGCCCCTTGACTGACTCCTGGAGCGCCCTGCCCGACATGCTCACCCCCCGCAGCTACTTTGGCATCGCGGTGCTGGACGACCTGCTCTTCGTGGTCGGAGGCTACAATGACTTCATCTCCGTCTCCAACAAGGTGGAGCGCTACGACCAGAGCAGCGTCAGGTGGACTGCAGCCGAGGACATGAATATCCGGCGCCGTTACCTAAGCTGCTGCATAATGCATGGCCTGCCTAACATGAGCCAGTACGCTGCTCCCCGTGGAGGAGGAGGAGGAGGAGGAGGAGGAGGAGGAGGAGCAGGAGGAGGAGGAGGAGGAGGAGGAGAAGGAGGAGGAGGAGGAGGAGGAGAGGAGGAAGAGGAGGAGGAGCAGGAGGAGGAGCAGGATGAGGAGGAGGAAGAGGAGGAGGAGAATGAGGAAGAGGAGGAGGAGGAGGAGGAGGAAGATGAGGAAGTGTAGGAGAGGAGGAGGAGGAGTAAGAGGAGGAGGATGAGGAGCAGGAGGAGGAGGAAGAGGAGGAGGAGGAGGAGGAGCAGGAGGAGGAGGAGGTGGAAGAGGAGGAGGAGGAGGAGGAGGAAGAGGAGGAGGGGGAAGAAGAGGAGGAGGAGCAGGAGGAGGAGGAAGATGAGGAAGAGTAGGGGAGGAGGAGTAAGAGGAGGAGGATGAGGAGCAGGAAGAGGAGGAGGAAAAGGAGGAGGATGAGGAGGAGGAGGAGGAGGAAGAGGAGGAGGTGGAAGAAGAGGAGGAGCAGGATGAGGAGGAGGAGCAGGAGGAGGAGGTGGAAGAAGAGGAGGAGGAAGAGGAAGAGGAGGAGGAAGAGGAGGAGGAGGAGGCGCAGGATGAGGAGGAGGAAGAGGAGGATGAGGAGAATGAGGAGGAGGAGCAGGAGGAGGAGGATGAGGAAGAGGATGAGGAAGAGGAGGATGAGGAGGAGGAGGAAGAGGAGGAGGAGGAAGAGGAGGAGCAGGAGGAAGATGAGGAGGATAATGAGGAGCAGGAGGAGGAGGAGGAAGAGGAGGAAGAGGAGGATCAGGAGGAGGAGGAGAAGGAGGAAGATGAGGATAAGGAGGAAGATGAGGAGGAGGAAGAGGAGGAGGAGCAGGAGGAGGGAGGAGGAGGAGGAAGAGGAGGAGCAGGAGGAGGAGGAGGAGGAGAATGAGGAGGAGGAGGAGGAGGAGGAAGATGAGGAAGAGTAGGAGCAGGAGGAGGAGGAAGATGAGGAAGAGTAGGAACAGGAGCAGGAGGAGGATTAGGAGGAGGAGGAGAAGGAGGATTAGAAGGAAGAGGAGGAAGAGTAGGAGGAGGAGAAGGAGGATTAGAAGGAGGATGAGGAAGATGAGGAAGAGGAGGAGAAGGAGAAGGCGGAGGAGGAAGATGAGGAGGAGGAGGAAGAGGAGGAGGAGGAGGAGGAAGATGAGGAAGAGTAGGAGGAGCAGGAGGAGGAGGCAGCAGGGGATCCATCTAAGAACCTTAAACATTTATTAGACCAAAAGAAATCCTAAGAAATTAATAAATTACTATCAGCCAAAGGTGGTGCATTTCGTTCTTCTAGTAATTCAGACAATATCGTTTTTTTGTTTGTGTAATGTAATGTAATATCTGTTTTTAGTTTGTGTAATGTAATGTAATATCTGTTTTTAGTTTGTGTAATGTAATGTAATATCTGTTTTTAGTTTGTGTAATGCACATAATATGGGAACTTTTATCCATATGGTTGAGCCTGTTAGGAATTGCACCCCCAACCCAAGCAGATTGCAGATCACTCTCTCTATATGGAGGTAAAAAAGGAAGTATGGTAAAAATAATTGGCATAAAAAGGGCACTTTTTTATGAGGCACAAAAGGGCAGGTGCTTGTGCACCCGTTGGGCTCTATGTGTGCACATGCCTGCTCGCTGTGCCCTTGAGCAAGGCACCTCAGCTTTAACCGCTCCAGTGTTAGCTGCGCAGGGGCCAGTAGTAGAGTGCCTGACCATAGTGTCTTTATACCTGTATCACTGGTCATATAAATGCAAAGAAACTATCTAACATTGGGTTGGATGATAATGCCTGTGTCTGGTTTCAGGATTATCTATCTTCTAGGCGGCAGTGTGTGAAGTTAGGTCAAGCACAATCAGAATTCTTGGTCATGACTAAAGGTGTGCCACAAGGTTCAGTTTTGGGTCCTGTCCTTTTTACAATTTATATTAATGATATTGTTTCTTCTTTGTATGGATGTCATGCCCATCTGTAAGCTGATGACACAATTGTGTACTGTATTGCAGACTCTGTACAGCTGGCCTTTGAGAAATTGCAACTTTCCTTTTATGCTCTACAGGATGCCCTTACTAGTCTTAAATTGGTTCTTAATGCTAGTAAGACAAAGTTTATGTTATTTTCAAGAGCAAGGAATATTAACCTTGATGATGTGAGGATATCTACTGTCAGTGGCTCTTGTATAGAGAGAGTCACTGAGTATAAATATCTTGGCCTGTGGCTTGACGAGAAATTAACATTTAAGTTCCATGAGGAAAATCTTGCCACTAAACTGCGACAGAAAATTGGTTTCCTGTACAGAAACAGATCCAATTTTCCTCTATTTAGTAGAAAAAGAATTGTGGAATCAGTCTTCTTATCAGTTTTGGACTATGGTGATGTAATTTATAGGCATGCTGCGGCATCAACTCTTAAACCTCTGGATTCTGCATATCACTCAGCTCTCAGATTTATAACTGGTGACAGATATGATACTCACCATTGTGTCCTGTATGATAGGGTGGGTTGGCCTTCTCTTGCAGAAAGGCGCAACAAACACTGGTATTTATTCATTTTTAAAGCCCTTATTGGTAAACAACCTGTTTATATCTCCTCACTGTTAAATTGGAATATTGGAACCTATTCAACTCGATCGAATGACTGGATGGTTCTTAGGGTTCCTCAGATTTGTTCTGAGCTAGGGAAGTCAGCCTTTTCCTTTGATGCCTCTAACTCATGGAATGTCCTTCAACTCACGATAAATTGGAGGTTCTCCCTTCCCTTGGAATGTTTAAATGTATGATTTCAGACCATTGTGTGACTACCTGTAACTGTTTTAGTTGATATTTTAAAATTATTTTTAAACGTTTTTAATTTGTTTTACTCTGGTGTTTAAATTTCTGTGAATATTGTTTTTATTATGTACTGTACAATCGTCGTTTCTGTAAATGAGGGAAACCTCAGATGCTTACGATTTTAAATAAAGGTTGAAATGAAAGAAAAAAAAATTAAATCAAATTGATTTGTAAAGCCCGAAATCACAAGTTAATGTCCCCATGGGCCGGACAAGTCTTCTTTAAACTATTCAAGAAGAAACATCCCAATAAATCAAGAACAAAAAACCCACCATGAAATCCAAAATAAATGTAAAATAATAAATGCAACACTCCCAGACATACCCCAGCGAAGGTAAGGACAACCCTATAGCAATAGGAAAAAAGCACCACAGGCGATGTGGAGGAGAGAAACCTTAGAAGGGCCGTTCAAGGGGGGATCTCCCTTCTTGGATGTCGGTGATAATAGTGTTGCTATGGATGGGTGGAGAATAAAACAGGTGAATAGTTGGTATGTATGTACATATACGTGTAATAAAACACAAATATGTGCATGCAATAGCAACTGGGGTACATTTTTTAAACAATTAAATATATTACAACTCTGTACATACATGTGATTAGCATTATACTCAGTAGAACAAATGTATATATCTTATACCCAGCTTAATCACTATATTAATATTACTATTGCACTTTACTGTTACATTTGCACTCGGGTTTGATGCCCCACTTATTTTCATTGTAATGTACTTATGCTGTATGATGGGCAGTGTTGGGCAAGTTACTTTTAAAAAGTAACTAGTTACAGTTACTAGTTACTTCTTCCAAAAAGTAACTAAATTACTTACTCAGTTACAAATTATAAAAGTAACTAGTTACTTCAGAAAGTAAAAAAAAAATTAATTACTTTTTTTAAATATATTATATTTATGATCATTATTATAATTATTATTATTAAATAGAATAATTTTCTATAGGCTTGCCGTGGGATACTGGTGTCATTCTGTGTTCAGGCATCCAGAGTAAATGAATTGCCTACTGCCCCTTTAACAACTTATAGGCTTGGTAAGTTTCACTTTCCCTTCTAGAGAGGATTTAACTGCACGAGACTAAATACTAGAGAACAGATGACATATTACAACAATGGCAGAGGATTATTTGGATTTAACTGGAGAGGAGCTCAGATGATCAGTCCGAAAAAGTATGTTTCTTTTTTTATTTGATCAGCGTGAGTCCAGCGGGGAGAATGTTGTTGTTGTTGTTTGTTGGTGACGTGCGTGTGTGTGTGTGTGTGTGTTTCTGCGATGCGAGGCGTGTGTGTGTGTGTGTGTGTGTGTGTGTTGGCGATGCGCGGCGTGTGTGTGTGTGTGTCGGCGATGCCGTGGCGTGTGTGTGTGTGTGTGTTGGCGATGCGCGGCGTGTGTGTGTGTGTTGGCGCAGAGATCTGTCTGATGAAAAAAACTGCATAGTAACGCGCTGCATTTTTTGGCAGTAACGGTAACGGCGTTATTAAGATTGGAAGAGTAATCCGTTAGATTACTCGTTACTGAAAAAACTAACGCCGTTAGTAACGCCGTTATTTATAACGCCGTTATTCCCATCACTGGTGGTAGATATTCATCAGATGCTACAGTCTAAGCTAATCGTTTGTAGAGATTCATCAGATGCTACAGTTTAAGCTAATCGTTTGTAGATATTCATCAGATGCTACAGTCTAAGCTAATCGTTTGTAGATATTCATCAGATGCTACAGTCTAAGCTAATCGTTTGTAGATATTCATCAGATGCTACAGTCTCTAAGCTAATCGTTTGTAGTTATTCATCAGATTCTACAGTCTAAGCTAATCGTTTGTAGATATTCATCAGATGCTACAGTCTCTAAGCTAATCGCGTGGTAGTTATTCATCAGATGCAGGAGGTCTCCGGTGACGCCTCACACGGAGCTAACAGGCTGCCACACGCCATCAGAAGGCAGAACAACAACAGCGATATATCCCAAGTTGGCAGGAAATGTTAGGAAAGTCTTTTGTTTCGTCCTTGATGATGATCTCCTGCTTGTGTGTGTGTGTGTGTGTGTCTTTGTTATGTCCGTGTGTCTCTGGCTCAGCTCCTCGTGGTGTGAAACGACAGAGACTTGCCAGCGCAGCAGGAGGGTACGGAGGACGTGGCTCACAGTGTCGGTCTCCTCTAATGGAGGAGCAGATATTACACTGTTACTGCCATGCGGGAAACCCAACGCCGGGCCAATTAGTAATTTGGTATTTCATAAAAGCCTGGCAGGTTCTGCGGGATGATGACACACTGACAGGGCTGCTCTCTTCTCCGGGGGCCAAGGGCTCCCAGCTACAGGACTGCTGGAACACACACAGGCGTGCGCACACTGCACACACACACACACAGGCACACATATACACAAGCAGGCACGCACACACACACAGGCACGCATTTACACACACAGGCACGCATTTACACACACAGGCACGCATTTACACACACAGGCACGCATTTACACACACGCATAATAATAATAATAATAATAATAATAATAATAATTCATTTATTTTGTATAGCGCTTTTCAAGGACCCAAAGTCGCTGACAATAGGCAAATGCCCTCAGCTAGAATACGCATTCAATCAATGTTATAAGACATTGATATCAGGAGCTATCTGTAGCTACTGCTAGCCCGGTAGATAACGTTAAGACAATTTAGTTTACTGGGACAGATCGACTAACGTGAGCTAGCTAACGCGAGCTAACGAGGGAACGGAGGTATTACGCACTCGACTATTGCTGGAGCATTTGTTGATATCAGCAGCTATCAGTAGCTAGCCAGCTAGATACCGTTAGACAATGCCTCGTCATGTATTAAACTAAAAGTGAATAGTTGACTGGGTCATTGTTTAAACAGTAACGGAGGTCCGCTCTTCTAGAGCAGACTGCCTGTGTTGACATGAGCACTGCGAGCAGAAGCCCTTAGCCAATAGTATCCCGCTGCAGGGCTGGGCGGATATGACTCGTTGCCACGTTTTTTTTCAAAATAAGAGTATCATACGAACCTAATTGTTGCTAACTGCCAGAGCCATCGATATTATGACTGGAGATGCGCTTGGGGCGGAAATGAGACCTGCACAGATTTTCAAAATAAGAGTATCGTTATGAACTTGATTGATTACACGTCACACGGCGGGCAGCCCTCTAAGTGTCAAGCGCCAACGGTAAAAACTGACCGCCCCTGGCGGGCGGCGGGCTTTAGTTTCGGTCCCTGAGTGAAAGGGTTTTAAAGGGATAGTTCAAATAGTTTATTTTACATTAAATTGTATGAAATACTTAAGCTGACTTTGCCGAGTCCTGTGGTGGAAGTGCTGGCCGTGTTCTGAACGAGGTCCGGTAGTAACAGTTTTAAGCCACAACACCACACCAGAATACCCTGAACACATTTAACCCTTTCACTGCCACACTACCAAAATGGTTAATCCTTTCACTGCGACAATACATCAGGTTAACCCTTTCACTGCCACACGACAACGGGCCAATCCTTTCACAGCCACACTACAGAAGGTTAACCATTTCACTGCCACACTACAGACTGTTTACCGTCTGTAGTGTGGCAGTGAAAGGTTAACCGTCTGTAGTGAAAGGGTTAAAGGAACACACCAACATTATGGGAAATGCACTACCATCTTCTTCAGACAAGAAGACAAGAAGAACTTCCTCTCTGTGCGTTCAGTAGAACGCCATCCGACTCCAAGCTAGCCTAACTTGGCACAAATGAATGGAGGCGGATACAGACCTATATTCTAGCTTAACACCCCTGCGAGAGGTGTTTTTGGCCAACAGCTACTGTAGGCTAGCTGGTCCCTATTCGCTTCCATTCATTTGTGCTAAGCCGGATAGCTTTCTACTGAACGCACAGAGAGGAAAACTGGTATCCATCTTCTTGTCTCTCTCTGGGGAAGACGGTAAGCACATGTCCTATAATGTTGGCGTGTTCCTTTTAACACTTGGATCCGTCTAAAATCACTCTAGACGGCCAGCATTTCATAATAGACTTGCATAGTCCGTGGGGCTGTTTGTAGAGCTAAATCTATACTTTATAGTATTGCTATCTGTCCATTCTCATTGTCAATTGACACCATAAACCGTCCCTTCAAAATGGCTTAAAGAAAACATTTTTTCATCTATACGTTCTCATTTTATAGCGTCTTGAATATAAGCGTTATAAGGGATTTGGTCTAGTATATTTCCTGGAAGGCGAGATACAGGCCGCTAAGCTACTAACGTTAAATACAATGGCATTTCGGATACAGAAGCTACAGTTAAAACTCAAACTGCATATAATCGATATGATGGTCCACCATGAATGCATGAAAGGGGGGGGGGGGGGCGGGGGACGTCGTTTCTGATGATTGATTACCAATAACCGCGTTAGCCTCAGTAGCCACATTCGCTGACCGGGTGGATGGCTATCATAACAAGCCCTGATCAGCATGTAATTTACGTGAAAAAGATCTTACCGTGGGCCGGTTGGATTCCCCAAATGATTTCCCAGTTATCGATCGCCATCTGGTAGATCGATATGTCCATTGGCTGATGATATATTCCTTTACTGCACACTGAAATCCGCGTCCCAAAACGTATTCCAAGCTACAGCCTATAGGCATCGCTTCATGTTAGCAGAAAACTACATTGGAGTTCCATAAAAAACAAGACAACTTCTGCCACAGGGAACACTGCATTATCGAGATAGCGCCCTAAGAGGATCTGGCCGGTAATGCACTTTTTCGAATTCAAAAGAGTAGGGTACTTCTGCAGTGCTGCTCGGTGACATTGAGTAGGTTATTAAAATGGAATAAAAGCCAAAACAAGCTTGCCACGGACATGTCCGTGATTGGTCCTCAACCGTTGGATTCGAAACACGGATTTATCCGTGGTCGGGCGGGAATGTGTTAAGGGTTTTGTTTCAAGAACTGTAAAAGGAAATGAAAATAAGTCTTTCAACAACTTCACATCCAGTGAAAACGCAGAATTTCCCTTGTGATGAATAAAGTATTTCTACATAAGGTATTTCTAAATAAAGTATTTCTAAATAAATTAAAGTGTTCTGAATGAAACCATTCTAATGGTGATGTCATAGTGACTACTGGCAGTTGAGAGCTACAGTATATAGTTCTAGAATTCGTTGAGAGCTACAGTATATAGTTCTAGAATTCCAAGATATAAGTCGGAGGAATCTCACACCACAAAGGGTTCAAAAGAGGACGCGTTTCAGCCTCGTTGTGGAGGCGACTGACTTGTGTTTATTTTCTCATCATATGTCTCCTGCTGTCGATGTGCACCAAGAAATAATATTATTATTAATAATAATATTATGGGCTGGACAAATGTTCTGAGGAGGGCATTAAACTCGCATCAAGCTTGATCTTCAGCACCTTTTACACATGTGGTCATATTTCCATGCTCTAAAACAATATTTGCGTACGTGCGTGTGTGTGTGTGTTTTTCAGGTGTGATGCTCATATCCCTAGCGTTATGTGCGGACGCTGCCATTGGGAACGTGCAGGAGAAAGCAATGAAGCTCCATAATGGCTCCAACTCTGAAATGGTACAAATTCTTACTACGCTGACGACACAGTACAATTCAAACTACACTGACGACACAGTACAATTCAAACTACGCTGACGACACAGTACAATTCAAACTACGCTGACGACACAGTACAATTCAAACTACGCTGACGACACAGTACAATTCAAACTACGCTGACGACACAGTACAATTCAAACTACGCTGACGACTAGGGGTGTAACGGTACATGTATTCGTCACGCGAATTTACGGTACGTGTCTCACGGTGCGGTACGTGCAGCCATACGAAGAATACGTTTCATACATACCACTAGGTGAAAGGCTATGCTCAATATCTTTACTTTACTTTACACTGGCTTACTAACAGTCAGAAGGTCATTCATTTAACGTTGCATATCAAGCTTGGATTGCCACATTTAGATGATGAATAAAACGTTGAAGCTTGTAAAGGCATGAACAAGCCGACGGAACAAATGAACGCGCACTCTGCTGCACTCGGCTGTTTCTCCTCTCCTCTCCTCTCCTCTCCTCTCCTCTCCTCTCCTCTCCTCTCCTCTCCTCTCCTCTCCTCTCCTCTCCTCTCCTCTCCTCTCCTCTCCCCTCCCCTCTCCTCTCCTCTCCTCTCCTCCTCTTCCCTCCCCTCCCCTCTCCTCTCCTCTCCTCTCCTCTCCTCTCCTCTCCTCTCCTCTCCTCTCCTCTCCTCTCCTCTCCTCTCCTCTCCTCTCCTCCCCTCCTCTCCTCTCCTCTCCTCTCCTCTCCTCTCCTCTCCTCTCCTCTCCTCTCCTCCCCTCCTCCCCTTACCTACAGGCGTTACTGAAACAAAACCATACATACAATATGTTTGTAACACAGCATATGCAATAGGCTGAAAATTTTCATTGTTTTCTTGTTCGCCTAATAATGTTAATCAATGGAAAGACACGCACACACACAAACACACCAACTTTCTTTTGCGCTACTTTCCAGCTGATCCGAGAAAAAAAGGGAAAAAAATAAAACACGCAAGCGTACTTTTGCTGATCTGGACTGGTCCTTTGAGCTCCTCTCCAGTCGAGCTGCTCCGGTGTTTAAATCCAAAACATTGATAAATCCTCTCATTGTTGCGTAACATGGCATCTCTTCTCTAGTCTTTCTCTGCGTCACATGAAGTAAAATCTACTCTAGAAGTGAAAGTGAAACTATACAACGGTGGGGGGAGGCGGCAGTAGGCAAGTAATTTACTCGAGTGGATTCCTGAACACAGAATGACACCGTTATCACTGACTGACTAGCAAGCCTAGGTGGAACTAAGTATAACTTAATAAAAAATAATTATATATAATAATTATTATTATTATAAATATATAATAATCATAAATATTGTTTTCCTGTGTACCGAACCGTGAGCCCAAAACCGAGGTACGTACCGAACCGTGGCTTCCGTGTACCGTTACACCCCTACTGACGACACAGTACAATTCAAACTACACCGACTACACAGTACAATTCAAACTACACAGTACAATTCAAACTACACCGACTACACAGTACAATTCAAACTACACAGTACAATTCAAACTACACCGACTACACAGTACAATTCAAACTACACAGTACAATTCAAACTACGCTGACGACACAGTACAATTCAAACTACGCTGACGACACAGTGATGTAACTGGTATGTACTGGTTTGTGTGTGATGTGACTGGTTTGTGTGTGTGATGTGACTGGTATGTACTGGTTTGTGTGTGTGATGTGACTGGTTTGTACTGGTTTGTGTGTGTGATGTGACTGGTGTGTACTGGTTTGTGTGTGTGATGTGACTGGTATGTACTGGTATGTACTGGTTTGTGTGTGTGATGTGACTGGTATGTACTGGTTTGTGTGTGTGATGTGACTGGTGTGTACTGGTTTGTACTGGTTTGTGTGTGTGATGTGACTGGTTTGTACTGGTTTGTGTGTGTGATGTGACTGGTTTGTACTGGTTTGTGTGTGTGATGTGACTGGTTTGTACTGGTTTGTGTGTGTGATGTGACTGGTTTGTACTGGTTTGTGTGTGTGATGTGACTGGTCTGTACTGGTTTGTGTTGCAGGTGCTGTACTCGTACTCCATCGGCTTCCTGTACATCCTGACCGGCCTGTTCATGGTGGGGGGTCTGGGCCCTGCAGTAGCCTTCTGTTCAGAGGTCAGAGGTCGCCTGACGACAGGACTATGAATTCACATTCAATGTATTTTGTTTTGCATGCTGTTTTGTTTTCCCATCTCTACTCCCTGGCGCCAGCGTTTCAGACCGTTTTAACTGTTTGTTATCGCCATCGTATATTCTATGTATGTCGTATGCATTGTATTTTATTTTTCAACATGATGAAACAAATCTTTAATCTGGCATCACATCCAATGTTTGGTGATTCTGTTCCTGGTGATGGATGCAAATTAGCGCATATTTAATTAGGTGACGCCTATTTTGCATAATATATAAACATAAAATCTCAGAAAACTTGCAATAAATTTTTTCTTAGTTGGGAAAGTTTCATAGTGATATCTATTAAAATATAATATTTGCCTCTTCGCCTCTAGGCTGTCTCGCCTTAACCCTTTCACTGCCACACGACAGAAGGTTAGCCCTTTGGTATCACACAACCGACGGCGATGCTCCATCATTAGCAGCATTAGCTCCGCATCTGCGGAGCTAATGCTGCTAATGATGGAGCATCGCCGTCGGTTGTGTGATAGTAAAGGGCTAACCTTCTGTATTGCCACAGTGAACGGGTTAACCGGCTGTCGTGTGGCAGTGAAAGTAACTTCCCCTGAACCCTCTGTCCCCTCAGCATCCGGTGACGACGTACGGTTACGCGTTCTTCTTCTCCCTGACGGGTTACTTCGGCATCTCCTTCGTGTTGGCGCTGATCAAACTCTTCGGAGCCCTGGTGGCAGTCACGGGTGAGAGCTGCTATTATTCTATTCAGTTCAGTTCTGCTCTATCCTATTATGTTATCTATTATGATTTACCAAACGGAGAAGGTAAAGACGACTTTAAACTGTTAAAACGGTAATCCAGAACTGTTTTATTGCACTGTGAAAACATTTGTATGTGTCTGTCTGCACTTCATGTGCTCATTTTATATCTATTCTATTCTACTATTTTATTGCACTGCACTATTTTACTCTGTCTATTCTATCTTATTATTTTTATTATTGTCTATTTTTAAAACTGAATCAAACCATAAACAAGGTGGCCTGTTGGGATGTTAAGATCCTAATGTGAAAAACTGTGATTTTATATGTCTGCACTTTATGTGCTCATTGTATGTCTGTCTTTTTCTGTTGTGAAGCACTTTGAGCTGCAGTTTTTGTATGAAAGGTGCTATACAACGTAAACGTATAAGTTTATTATTTATTATTATTATTATTATTATTATTATTATTATTATTATCCCAGGTCACCGAAAACGAATGCTGATTTAGTTATTAGCACATCATCTCGCACACATATCCAAGCACTGTGACCAGTTCTCCAGTCAGCTTGTACAGAGACGGAACCTTGACCTTCTGGATAGAAAGAGCTCGACTAACATTGCTAATGATAAGTGGGGGAATAGGGCTAGAGTTCCAACAAATCTGAACGATCCCTTTTTAAGCTACAGTTTCCAGGGAAGGTTGAGGACACGACATGTTGTTCTAACTAACGGTCTCCTTCACGCCGTCTGCAGTCACCACCGGACGGAAGGCCATGACCATCGTGCTCTCCTTCATGTTCTTCTCAAAGCCTTTCACCTTCCAGTAAGTGTCCTGCTCACCTCACTTTGGCCCACTTTGCTCGTTGCTCGTAGAGTTTACACTGTGTCCAGAGATTATCAATATATATTGGTTAAGACCCTGACAGAGAGGATCAATGATGTAGTGGTTAAGACCCTGACAGAGATGATCAATATATATTGGTTAAGACCCTGACAGAGAGGATCAATGATGTAGTGGTTAAGACCCTGACAGAGATGATCAGTGGTGTAGTGGTTAAGACCCTGACAGAGATGATCAATGATGTAGTGGTTAAGACCCTGACAGAGAGGATCAATGATGTAGTGGTTAAGACCCCGACAGAGAGGATCAATGATGTAGTGGTTAAGACCCCGACAGAGAGGATCAATGATGTAGTGGTTAAGACCCTGACAGAGATGATCAGTGGTGTAGTGGTTAAGACCCTGACAGAGATGATCAATGATGTAGTGGTTAAGACCCTGACAGAGAGGATCAATGATGTAGTGGTTAAGACCCTGACAGAGAGGATCAATGATGTAGTGGTTAAGACCCTGACAGAGAGGATCAATGATGTAGTGGTTAAGACCCTGACAGAGAGGATCAATGATGTATTGGTTAAGACCCTGACAGAGATGATCAATGATGTATTGGTTAAGACCCTGACAGAGAGGATCAATGATGTATTGGTTAAGACCCTGACAGAGATGATCAATGATGTAGTGGTTAAGACCCTGACAGAGAGGATCAATGGTGTAGTGGTTAAGACCCTGACAGAGATGATCAGTGGTGTAGTGGTTAAGACCCTGACAGAGATGATCAATGATGTAGTGGTTAAGACCCTGACAGAGATGATCAATGATGTAGTGGTTAAGACCCTGACAGAGATGATCAATGATGTAGTGGTTAAGACCCTGACAGAGATGATCAATGATGTAGTGGTTAAAACCCTGACAGAGATGATCAATGATGTAGTGGTTAAAACCCTGACAGAGAGGATCAATGATGTATTGGTTAAGACCCTGACAGAGATGATCAATGGTGTCGTGGTTAAGACCCTGACAGAGATGATCAATGGTATATTGGTTAAGACCCTGACAGAGATGATCAATGGTATATTGGTTAAGACCCTGACAGAGATGATCAATGGTATATTGGTTAAGACCCTGACAGAGATGATCAATGGTATATTGGTTAAGACCCTGATGGAGAGGATCAATGGTGTAGTGATCAGTGGTTTCCCCAAATGTTGCTGTTTCTTGAAGTGCCCTCCGTGTTCTCCTCCTCTTCAGGTACATCTGGGGCGGCCTGCTGGTCCTGTTCGGCATCTTCCTCAACGTCTACAGTAAGAACAGAGACCGGATGAAGCTTCCCTCCGTCCAGGATCTCCGGAGCTGGCTGGTCAGCGCCAAGAAGGTCCGACTGCTCTCTCAGAACATCTAGGAGAAGAGACCAACGTGTTGGTGGAGATACACCAGGCATTCCTCTCTCTGTGTGGCACCTCTCTCTGTGTGGCACCTCTCTCTGTGTGGCACCTCTCTCTGGGGGGGGTAGTGTGGCACCTCTCTCTGTGTGGCACCTCTCTCTGGGGGGTTGTGTGACACCTCTCTCTGTGTGGCACCTCGCTCTGGGGGGTAGTGTGGCACCTATCTCTCTCTCGCTCTCTGGTGGTAGTGTGCCTCTCTCTCTTTGAGGGTAGTGTGCCCCTCTCTCTCTCTCTCTTTCTCTCTCTCTTTGAGGGTAGTGTGCCTCTCTCTCTTTGAGGGTAGTGTGCCACCTCTCTCTCTCTCTCTTTCTCTCTCTCTTTGAGGGTAGTGTGCCTCTCTCTCTTTGAGGGTAGTGTGCCCCTCTCTCTCTCTCTCTCTCTCTCTCTCTCTCTCTCTCTTTGGGGGTAGTGTGCCCTCTCTCTCTCTCTCTCTCTCTCTCTCTCTCTCTCTCTCTCTCTCTCTCTCTCTCTCTCTCTCTCTTTGGGGATAGTGTGCCTCTCTCTCTCTCTCTCTCTCTCTCTCTCTCTCTCTCTTTGAGGGTAGTGTGCCCCTCTCTCTCTCTCTCTCTCTCTCTCTCTCTCTCTCTCTCTCTCTCTCTCTCTCTCCGGGCAGATTGACGATGCCCACCAATCAGCCCCATCACCATTAACATGTGGTAACACTGTGGTGAGGCCAAGGACACACAGGGTGCACACAGCACCACAGAAGCCAGCCTGAGTTCCAACAACAACACACTCGGTACAGAGTACCTATATACTGTATCAAACTAATCACTACCAATACACACAATGAAACCATGGAGGCCATCGGGGCACACCTGATACAGGATGTCCACTTCTTCCTTCCTGTATGGAACGGTTACCGTCAACACAACACAACACAACACAACCAGCGATGTAGTGAGGGTGGGGCAGACGGCGTAGGATGTAGTGAGGGGTGTTGTTGTCCGACACAGGATATGCTCACCTCTCTTTCTCTGGGTTATATGGAGAGTTCCAGCACCCTGTGTACCGTCGACGAACGATAATGTCAGTGGTGTTCAAGGCGTGAAGCGATTCACCCATCTCTCTCTTTGGTTCTATAGAGAACGCCCACCGATCCACCTTAATGACCACCACGATGAACGTGACCATGTCGGGGTGATGACGTCACACAGTAGGCCCCACCTCTTGTACCGCTACTGGTGGATAAAATGGCCGCCTGATCCCAGGCACACGGAACGGGGGCCACATTTGGACACTTCCTTCCACCCGGTCTTAACGTGGCCCTGCTGACGGGCTGACGGGCTCTGAAAGCCCCACGGAAACCTTTTGGTAGGACGGCGGACACGGAGGACCTTTTTTTTCTTCTTTTTTTTAAAGACAAAGATAAAAGGGAAGCCGGGTCGTTAGCTAACCAAATAGCACAGTTTTGCACTGTTGACTTGTTGACTTTAACGCTTTAGCGGGTGGAAGGACTGAACCGACGGGAAGGAGTGGTCGACGGGAACGGAGCAGACGGGGTTAATGAATCGTGTCCGCAATGAATGTGTCCTGTAACCTTCCCCCCCACTGGAAGGGAAATGGCGCCCACTTTAAGTATTCACTTATATTCTTCCTGTGATGTCATCTGGGTTTAAAATCCATCTCTGCTCCATGAATGGGCCTCTGAATTTGTGAGGCCGTAAAATGTTTGTCTGAGCTATTACACACAAATGAGTTTTAAATGCTGATTCCAAGCTGTTAGCAACACTGGAATATAAACCACATTTAGGTGAGAGAACTCTGCTTAATATTTTAGTAATACTAGAACATAACCTCATATGGGTGTTAAAATTCAATATAATATTTTTGTCAGAGCCCCCTTCATTGTCTATGAAGCGCCCCCCAGATTTTACATCCCAGTGACATCACTGATTAGAGGGTTCTCTCTGATGTCTAGCTTTAGGAGAGAGAGGTGTGTTCGTGCTCACAAATACAGACTGAACTGTCCTGGGGCCCAGGAAGAATGTACGTGAATTATGACAATGTAAGCATTCCCCTTTTTTTAAATACAAAGAAAAAAATACATATTCATAAGGAAAGGGTTGTATTTTATTTTCACCCGCATGTGCCAGAGCAACCGAGAAGGTTTTACTCGATCATTGTCTTGGTAGAAGTGGTGTGGTATATATGTAATTTATATATGATTGTGCTCTAAGAATACATGTGATCATGGGGGGCGGAGCCTGCGTGCTCTTAATGTTTAGCAACATGTCCACTGCCATCGTTTGTAACCATTTGATTGGGTGATAAGGTATCGCTCTTTTTACATTAAAAACAAAACAGGGACATTTGTTGAAAAGTGTATGTGTGTGCATATTTACATTATTTGCACAATGTTTGTGTGTAATGTTTGTGTGTGTGCACGTTTGCACACGATCATGCATATTCTCCACTTGCACAACCTGAAAGTAGGCACTTCCGGCTGACTTCAGGTTGCGAATGGTACTTCCTGTCCCATCCAAATACATTGTTTTTAGCTACTTTTCTCCCGTTATTTAAACGACTTTGTCGTCACAGAGAGGTAATGAAACGTTTGTATTATTATAGTATAGAATGTATTTAATAAGCAAACGTTTGTCAGCAGGGTTTTTGGGCTGTATTTCATGTAAAAACGTTTACTGTTAGTTTACTTGCTCACGCTAATTAAGGCTAATGCTGGCTAACAGGAGCTAGCGCAAGAAACGACGCCGCAAAGTATTGTTTATAGTGCATTTCTTGCCACCTTATAGCATTTGTACATTTGTATGACAGTCTATAATGCTCCCGTGAGGTTTTTCCGGACGTTTTGGTAATGATTTTCACTATAAAATCATATTTCTAAATGACAGGAAGTTGATAAACTGGCCGGAATAGCTTTGAGCTAACGATCTTTGCCGATACATTCCATTCTAAACGTAACGATAGTTGTTCAAAACATTACCTGTCTATATCATTTGTTCCTCAACGTTATATAGACAGGTAATGTTTTGTAAACTAACTGCAGCCTGCTACAGTTAGAAGCTAACGTTAGCCAGCAAGCTGCAGCCTGCTACAGTTAGAAGCTAATGTTGAGGAACAAATTATATAGACAGGTAATGTTGGCCGATCCATAGATGTGTGACTTGGCCATAAGGATTTGGATAGTCGACTTTGATTGGCTGATAGTCGACTAATAGTCGACTACCCCCCCGAATGAATGCTAAAGTATGCAATTGATACATCTTGATATTTGTCTACTCTAGTGTGTTCATTAGATGAGTGAAATCCTCTTTCAGTGCCTTCAGTGTTTTCTTAGGCAGTTAGCATTGCTGGTATGCGTACCATTAGCGTTAGCCACGCTTCTAGGCCTCTTTGCTTTTGGAAAAAATTATACAAAAAAAGTATTATATATATATTTTTGCATTCGACTAAGAGGTTGGCAGTCGACTACGTCTCCTTTCGATCGATTAGTCGACTATTCAACTAATCGGGGTCAGATGTCATTTATATTCTATATTCATATTGCATGTGACCGGATGTGAAAATTCACTACTGTATCTCCAAAAAGCCCTGTAAATCATCTGCCCTTTGTTAATTTGCTTAGATTTCTAGTACACCTGATCTCAAGAAGGTGCTGAATGAGCTCAATGACAATGTTCCATGCCTGGTCAATGTTAGCATGGTGGCATTCACTATCAAAGATGAAGGGGGAAAAAACATAATAATAATAATTTATATTCTCCTTTGGTTCATTACAATTTACTCAAGCCTAGTAACAGACACAATATTTCTGACACTGGGAATACATTCCCTGAGGTCCATAGATGTCCATAGATACCAATAACATGCAAATGGACCATGTCGAAGTGGAGCAATCTTCCATTTACTTGGGTATGTATGGCACATTTTCAGAAAATATGGCTCTGGCTTACCTCCTACTGGAGTGGAATCCTGCTACCAGGCACGGTGGCGCTATTCTCAAAACTCCACATTGGTAGATCTTGGTGAACTAATGCCTCGCAACAAATATCACACTGATTGGCCAGATAGTGGTGCAATAATCACAGATCAAAATGTACAACTTTGACAAGAAATAACTTACACCACGTCAAATTGACACAAGATTTACACATTTCCAGCTATCCTTGGTCTCTACAAGGATAGGGGGGTGACAGGTGGCCCAGGAGGTAGAGCGGTTGTCTGGCAATCGGAAGGTTCCTGGTTCGATTCCAGATCCTCCCAACAGCATGTCAAAGTGTACTTAACCCCTAACTGCTTCTGATGAGCAGGGTTGCGACTACCGTCGGTGTGTGAATGTGTAAGTGAATGTGAGGTATAAACTAAATAAAAGCACTATATAAATGCAGTAAATTTGCCAAATACGACTTGGCAGGGTCTTGGCAGTGGGAGACAACTCTTTAACTTTAATGTTACTCAATGTTAATGTTACTCAGCTTTACATCTACACACATTTTATTATCATAATACACCTACTGTCTAAGCTAATCATGTGGTAGTTATTCATCAGATGCTACTGTCTAAGCTAATCGTTTGTAGTTATTCATCAGATGCTACAGTCTAAGCTAATCATGTGGTAGATATTCATCAGATGCTACAGTCTAAGCTAATCGTTTGTAGATATTCATCAGATGCTACAGTCTAAGCTAATCGTGTGGTAGATATTCATCAGATGCTACAGTCTAAGCTAATAGTGTGGTAGATATTCATCAGATGCTACAGTCTCTAAGCTAATCGTTTGTAGATATTCATCAGATGCTACAGTCTAAGCTAATCGTTTGTAGTTATTCATCAGATGCTACAGTCTAAGCTAATCGTTTGTAGTTATTCATCAGATGCTACAGTCTAAGCTAATCGTGTGGTAGGCAGTGTTGGGCAAGTTACTCTTAAAAAGTAACTAGTTACAGTTACTAGTTACTTCTTCCAAAAAGTAACTAAATTACTTACTCAGTTACAAATTATAAAAGTAACTAGTTACTTCAGAAAGTAACTATTGCGTTACTTTCAAGTAAATTTGTTACATAAACAACATACACAAATCTAAACCATTTTAATGTTGCTGTGGGACAAAGTGAGACTAGCCTCCAATCAAATGCCATGTATGTAGATATTATGATTACTATGTTTATATAGTGGATCATACAAATACAAACACAATAGCTGTTTTGGAACTTTTGATATGTATTGCCCCTCAACAGGCCACAACTGGGCAACATTAAATACGAGATTACTCGTTACTGAAAAAACTAACGCGTTATTCCCATCACTGGATGTCATAGTATGATGTCATAATAGAACATTCTAGAACATTTGTGATGTCACAGTATGATGTCATAATAGTACATTCTAGAACATTCTAGAACATTTGTGATGTCACAGTATGATGTCATAATCAAACATTCTAGAACATTTGTGATGTCACAGTATGATGTCATATCAAACATTCTAGAACATTTGTGATGTCACAGTATGATGTAATAATCAAACACTAGAACATTTGTGATGTCACAGTATGATGTCATAATCAAACATTCTAGAACATTTGTGATGTCACAGTATGATGTCATAATAGAACATTCTAGAACATTTGGTACATTATATATTCAACAATTCTCTCAGAAGTTCTCAGATCGCAGAAGACCAAGTGAAGATCTCACTTGTTGTTTCCGGCTACTTGTCTGTAAGCTTGAATATATTCTGTAGATACAATTTAAAATCCCCACATGGAAAAGGAAACAATGTCCTGTACACTCCTTAATGACCTGCGTCTGGAGGGAAGGGTCTGTGATGTGGTTATTAAAGTCAACAGCACTGAGTTGAATGCCCACAAGGCCCTCCTGTGTGACTGCAGTGACTATTTCAGGTAAGTTTAGCTTGGTTCAGGTTAGCTTGGTTCAGGTTAGCTTTGTTAGTAAACAGATACCATACTGTACTTTTACTGTAAACAGATACTATACTGCACTTCTACTGTAAACAGATACTATACTGTACTTATACTGTAAAAATATACTATACTGCACTTCTACTGTAAACAGATAATATACTGTACTTCTACTGTAAACATATACTATACTGTACTTCTACTGTAAACAGATACTATACTCTACTTCTACTGTAAAAAGATACTATACTTCTACTGTGCTAAGACCCTATACTTCTACAGTGAAAATATATTACTACTAGGGCTGTCCCCGACTAAGGATTTGGATAGTTGACTATGATTGGCCAAAATTTGCCGTTAGTCGACTATTAGTCGACTATATAAAAGAAATAAGAATAAGTATAATAAATATATATATTTTTTTATCATTCCATTTGGGCTGTGGGGGTGCTTAATGTCTGAAGGAGTCGACTGAAGGCTTGTTGTCCTCTGCAAAAGCATGCAATTGGTCCACTGATGGATACATCTTGATATTTGTCTAGTCTAGTGTGTTCATTAGATGGGTGAAATCCTCGTTCAGTACCTCTGTGCCTGTTTTCTTAGGCAGTTGGCCTCTGGTATGCGTGCTATTAGCGTTAGCCACGCTTCTAAGAGGTTGGCAGTCGACTACGGCTCCTTTCGACCGATTAGTCGACTATTCAACTAATAGGGGTCAGCCCTAATTACTACACAGGACAGAATGTTGCTTACTGTTTACTCATCAGATATCTCTGTACTCTGCGTCCCACAGAGCCCTCTTCACTCGCTGGAGCGACTCAGAGAAAGCAGTCTACAGTATCCCTGGGGTGTCCCCGGGTATGATGCAGCTCATCATAGAGTACGCCTACACACGCGTTGTGCTGGTGACAGCAGAGAACGTGAAAGAGCTTCTGGTGGCTGCAGACCAGCTTCGCGTCACTGGCATAGTACGAGCGTGCTCTGACTTCCTAGAGGGCCAGCTGTCTCTGGAAAACTGTGTCGGCATCTGGAGGTTCACAGACATCTACTGCTGCCCTGACCTGAGGCGCAAGGCCCATCTCTTCATCGTGTGCCACTTTGAGGAGATGTTGCACGTCTCACAGGAGTTTGTGGAGCTGTCCCCGCAGCAACTGGTGGACATCATCGAGAGAGATGATCTGAACGTGAAGAGCGAGGAGACGGTGTTCGAGGCCGTCCTCCGTTGGATCGACCACTCCCGTGAGGAGCGTAAAACACACATCCCTTTGCTGCTGCCCAAGGTAACTAATTGTATTACGGATACACAAACATGGTTGCTAGTGCCTGAGCCACATTATTTTTAATTTTATTTTTATTATTTTACTTTTTCTTGTTTGTCTGTCTCTTGTCAAGGTCATTATGATTCATGTTACTGTTATTATTGTTGTCGTCGCTGTTGTCATTGTTATTATTATTATTATTATTATTATTATTATTGTTATTGTTATTGTTATTGTTATTATTGTAGTGTTATGTTCTGTTTTATGTATGAAAATAAAATAAAATAAAAACATTTATAAAAAAAAAAAAAAAAAAAAAATTATTACTGTGCATTACATTAAAACAACACTAGGTTCCCTAGTACAGTGGTTCTCAAACATTTGGGTCCAAACTGTTCCCTAGCAACAGAAACCGTCTACAACCGATGTCTAAGTTGTACCCGCTGTCTGCTTGTCTCTTCCCAGGTTCGCATGGGCTTGATGAGGCCTGACTACTTCAGGAACAACGTCCAGAACAACCCTGTGGTGAGGGACAGCCACGACTGCAGGCCCCTCATCCTCAGCGTCCTGAACCCCTCTGGCTCCGACAGGCTCCCAAACCCCCTGACCCGCCCACGCCTGCCCCAGGAGGTCCTATTGGCCATCGGAGGCTGGAGTGGTGGCAGCGTGACCATTGACATGGAGGCTTACGATATCCGAGCCGGTGGATGGATGGACGTGAGCGTTGAGGGGGAGAGTCCCCGGGCCGACCACGGCACCGCTTATCTCCACGGTCTGGTCTACTGCGTCGGTGGCTTGGACTACGCCTTACAGCATCTCAGCAGTGTGAGCAGGTTCAACCCCGTCACTCGCAGCTGGCTGCAGGCGGCTCCCATGCACTCACGCCGCAGTGACCTCAGCGTGGTCGCGTTGGACGGCTGTATCTACGCCATGGGAGGGTGGGACGGAGACAGGATACTGAACACCGCCGAGCGCTACGAGCCTGAAACCAACCAGTGGACAGTGATCTCACCCATGCTGGAGCACAGGTGGGGCGCCGGGGCAGCAGCCCTCCAGGGCAAGGTGGGTGGAACTGAGGGACACAGGGTGGTAGATGAACACAAGGAACGTTAGATCAGAAATCATAAATGTCTTTATTGCCAAGTAAGCTTGCACATACAAAAGATGTGTCTGGGTCCTTTGGTGCATCAACATTAACAGACAATTAAAGTAGAATGAAATCAAATGGAATATATAAACTAAATTAGAATATTCTTTCTTATTACAGGTTTACATCTGTGGTGGCTACTTCCAGCTCACAGCTGAGTGCTACAGCCCAGACACCGACCAGTGGACTCTGATTGCCCCCATGAGCAGCAGGCGTAGCGGAGTGGGAGTGGCTGCATATGGAGGACAGGTCTATGCGGTAGGTGCACACAGAGACAAATGCTTTATACTAGATATTTTTATCATTTGACTTTCAATGCTTCTGTGATGCCCTCATTTCCCTAAATGGATTAATACAGTGTCTGCCTGCCTGAGCCACACACTAAAACATTCCTCTCATGTGTCCTGTCCTCAGGTGGGAGGGTGTGACGGTGGAAACATCCTGCGTAGCGCGGAGGCCTTCAGCCCCTTGACTGACTCCTGGAGCGCCCTGCCCAACATGCTCACCCCCCGCACCGACTTTGGCATCGCGGTGCTGGACGACCTGCTCTTCGTGGGCGGAGGCATCAATGGCTTCATCTCCCTCTCCAAGGTGGAGCGCTACGACCAGAGCAGCAACAGGTGGACTGCAGCCGAGGACAT